>NC_042968.1:96633033-96744230 GCF_901001165.1 Salmo trutta | reverse complement strand
GGTGAGGGAGAGGAGTGTGTAGGTGAGGGAGAGGAGTGTGTAGGTGAGGGAGAGGAGTGTGTAGGTGAGGGAGAGGAGTGTGTAGGTGAGGGAGAGGAGTGTGCAGGTGAGGGAGAGGAGTGTGAGGGAGGGGAGTGTGTAGGTGAGGGAGAGGAGTGTGTAGGTGAGGGAGAGGAGTGTGTAGGTGAGGGAGAGGAGTGTGTAGGTGAGGGAGAGGAGTGTGTAGGTGTTGCGGGATACGTGCTGCGTCCTTCTCTACTGCCTCAGACGGAGATCCTGAGACGGGAGAGAGAACGCAGAGAGAGAGAGGAGGTTCTGCATGGCGTGAGCGGCCTAGTCTTTCAGAGAGTTCACATCAGTCCCTGGTCCCCTCCTGCCTTCCACCAGCTCCTCCTCTGGGGAGCATGGCCCAAAGCCTCTCAGTCAGTCCCTGACCTGGGACGGAGTCTGGAGCGTCTGCTGACCCGCTACGGGCTTTCCCTGGCTGAGGAGCAGGGGTCTCTGTGGCTGGCGGCCGAGCCAATGGGCCGGCTAGGCCGGCTGTGGGCTGATGACCTCACCGATGGCGTCAGTGTGTGTCTGAACCTTGACCTCCTGGCGTCACTGGTCTACTCCCTACCTGACTGGCGCCTGCTTTGGTCACCTGACCCACGCTTCCTCAACCACTTCCTGTTCCGCCCGTTGCCGGAGCAACCGTTCCGTCCCTTCTCCCTGTTTCCACAGAGATTTGTTTATGACATCAGCTTCTGGGCGGGGCCAGACTGGCAGGAGGCAGAGTTTCATGCTGTCGTCAGAGAGGCCAGTAGAGAGACGGTAGAGAACGTTACGCTCGTAGACACCTACACACACCCTGACGTAACACACACCAGCTACTGTTACAGGCTCACCTATCGCTCACACACACACGCCCTCTCACACACACACGCACTCAAACTCCACACACACCTGCAACGCCTGCTGTCCACACGCATGCATCTCACCGTCAGGTAGCGTCCGTCAGGTAGCGTCCGTCAGGTAGCGTCCGTCAGGTAGCGTCTGTCAGGTAGCGTCCGTCAGGTAGTGTCTGTCTGTGTGTGTGAGAGATGAGTGCAGTGTTGTAATATGCTGTAGCAACACTTTCCAGACAATGAAGCTGGTGGTTGGTGTCAGGACGGTGTTGGTGTCAGGACGGCGTTGGTGTCAGGATGGTGTTGGTGTCAGGATCCTTCCATCTGTGGTATAATCTGATGATACAGTGCCTTCAGAAAGTATTCTCAGCTCTTGACTTGACCAAATGTTGTTGCGTTACAGCCTGTAATTATTGTGTCACTTGCCTCCACATTTACCCCGTAATGTCAAAGTGAAATTATGTTTTTCCAAATGTTTACATATGAATAAAAAATGAAAAGCTGAAATGTCATGAGTCAATAAGTATTCAACCCCTTTGTTATGGCCTAAATATGTTCAGGAGTACACATTTCCTTAATAAGTCACATAATAAGGACTGCATATCAACACTAGAGGGCTCCCTGGTGGTGCAGCAGGTCTGAGGGACTGCATCTCAACACTAGAGGGCTCCCTGGTGGTGCAGCGGTCTGAGGGACTGCATCTCAACACTAGAGGGCTCCCTGGTGGTGCAGCAGTCTGAGCGACTGCATCTCAACACTAGAGGGCTCCCTGGTGGTGCAGCAGGTCTGAGGGACTGCATCTCAACACTAGAGGGCTCCCTGGTGGTGAAGCAGGTCTGAGGGACTGCATCTCAACACTAGAGGGCTCCCTGGTGGTGCAGCGGTCTGAGGGACTGCATCTCAACACTAGAGGGCTCCCTGGTGGTGCAGCGGTCTGAGGGACTGCATCTCAACACTAGAGGGCTCCCTGTGGTGCAGCAGGTCTGAGGGACTGCATATCAACACTAGAGGGCTCCCTGGTGGTGCAGCAGGTCTGAGGGACTGCATCTCAACACTAGAGGGCTCCCTGGTGGTGCAGCGGTCTGAGGGACTGCATCTCAACACTAGAGGGCTCCCTGGTGGTGCAGCGGTCTGAGGGACTGCATCTCAACACTAGAGGGCTCCCTAGTGGTGCAGCGGTCTGAGGGACTGCATCTCAACACTAGAGGGCTCCCTAGGGGTGCAGTGTCTGAGGGACTGCATCTCAACACTAGAGGGCTCCCTAGTGGTGCAGCGGTCTGAGGGACTGCATCTCAACACTAGAGGGCTCCCTGGTGGTGCAGCAGTCTGAGCGACTGCATCTCAACACTAGAGGGCTCCCTGGTGGTGCGCAGAGTCTGAGGGACTGCATCTCAACACTAGAGGGCTCCCTGGTGGTGCAGCGGTCTGAGGGACTGCATCTCAACACTAGAGGGCTCCCTAGGGGTGCAGTGGTCTGAGGGACTGCATCTCAACACTAGAGGGCTCCCTGGTGGTGCAGCGGTCTGAGGGACTGCATCTCAACACTAGAGGGCTCCCTAGTGGTGCAGCGGTCTGAGGGACTGCATCTCAACACTAGAGGGCTCCCTAGGGGTGCAGTGGTCTGAGGGACTGCATCTCAACACTAGAGGGCTCCCTAGTGGTGCAGCGGTCTGAGGGACTGCATCTCAACACTAGAGGGCTCCCTGGTGGTGCAGCAGTCTGAGCGACTGCATCTCAACACTAGAGGGCTCCCTGGTGGTGCAGCAGGTCTGAGGGACTGCATCTCAACACTAGAGGGCTCCCTGGTGGTGCAGCGGTCTGAGGGACTGCATCTCAACACTAGAGGGCTCCCTAGGGGTGCAGTGGTCTGAGGGGACTGCATCTCAAACACTAGAGGGCTCCCTAGTGGTGCAGCGGTCTGAGGGACTGCATCTCAACACTAGAGGGCTCCCTGGTGGTGCAGCAGTCTGAGCGACTGCATCTCAACACTAGAGGGCTCCCTGGTGGTGCAGCGGTCTGAGGGACTGCATCTCAACACTAGAGTGCTCCCTGGTTGTGCAGCGGTCTGAGCGACTGCATCTCAACACTAGAGGGCTCCCTGGTGGTGCAGCAGGTCTGAGGGACTGCATCTCAACACTAAAGGGCTCCCTGGTGGTGCAGCAGGTCTGAGGGACTGCATCTCAACACTAGAGGGCTCTCTGGTGGTGCAGCGGTCTGAGGGACTGCATCTCAACACTAGAGGGCTCCCTAGGGGTGCAGTGGTCTGAGGGACTGCATCTCAACACTAGAGGGCTCCCTAGTGGTGCAGCGGTCTGAGGGACTGCATCTCAACACTAGAGGGCTCCCTGGTAGTGCAGCAGTCTGAGCGACTGCATCTCAACACTAGAGGGCTCCCTGGTGGTGCAGCGGTCTGAGGGACTGCATCTCAACACTAGAGAGCTCCCCTGGTGGTGCAGCGGTCTGAGGGACTGCATCTCAACACTAGAGGGCTCCCTGGTGGTGCAGCAGTCTGAGGGACTGCATCTCAACACTAGAGGGCTCCCTGGTGGTGCAGCGGTCTGAGGGACTGCATCTCAACACTAGAGGGCTCCCTGGTGGTGCAGCGGTCTGAGGGACTGCATCTCAAAACTAGAGGGCTCCCTGGTGGTGCAGCAGGTCTGAGGGACTGCATCTCAACACTAGAGGGCTCCCTAGGGGTGCAGCGGTCTGAGGGACTGCATCTCAACACTAGAGGGCTCCCTGGTGGTGCAGCGGTCTTAGGGACTGCATTTCAACACTAGAGGGCTCCCTAGTGGTGCAGCGGTCTGAGGGACTGCATCTCAACACTAGAGGGCTCCCTGGTGGTGCAGCGGTCTGAGGGACTGCATCTCAACACTAGAGGGCTCCCTGGTTGTGCAGCGGTCTGAGGGACTGCATCTCAACACTAGAGGGCTCCCTAGGGTTGCAGTGGTCTGAGGGACTGCATCTCAACACTAGAGGGCTCCCTGGTGGTGCAGCGGTCTGAGGGACTGCATCTCAACACTAGAGGGCTCCCTGGTGGTGCAGCAGGTCTGAGGGACTGCATCTCAACACTAGAGGGCTCCCTAGTGGTGCAGCTGGTCTGAGGGACTGCATCTCAACACTAGAGGTGTCACTACAGTCCCTGGTTTGAATCTAGGCTGTATTACATCCGGCCGAGATTGGGAGTCCCATAGGAATGGGTGGCCGGTAAAAAACTGGTCCTGAACATCTCTACTGTTTTAGAGCGTTTTATGTGGTGCTAACCATTCTCTAAGCCTTAGACCGCAATTGAATTTGGTAATGAATATTGTGGCTGTTGAGCAAGTTGAAGGAGAGTAATTTACTTGGTGTTATCTTAGATTGTAAACTGTCATGTTCAAAACATGTTCAGTGCATTTGGAAACTATTCAGACCCTCTGACTTTCTCCACATTTTGTTACATTACAGCCTTTTTCGAAAATGTATTAAGTAATTTTTTCCCCCTCATCAATCTACATACAATAACCCATAATGACATCACAATACCCCATAATGACATCACAATACCCCATAATGACATCACAATACCCCATAATGACATCACAATGCCCCATAACGACAAAGAATAAAAAACAGGTTTTTAGAAATGTCTGTACATATAAAATATTGCATTTACATAAGTATTCAGAGCCTTTACTCAGTACTTTGTTGAAGCACCTTTGGCAGCAATTACAGCATCGAGTCTTCTTGGGTATGACGCTACAAGCTTGGCACACATGTATTTGGGGAGTTTCTCCCATTTTTCTCTACAGATCCTCTCAAGCTCTGTCAGGTTGGATGGGGAGCATCGCTGCACAGCTACTTTCAGGTCTCTCCAGAGATGTTCGATCGGATTCAAGTCCGGACTCTGGCTGAGCCACTCAAGGACATTCAGAGTCTTGTCCAGAAGCCACTCCTGCGTTGTCTTGGCTGTATGCTTAGGGTCATAGTCCTGTTGGAAGGTGGACCTTCCTGAGCGCTCTGGAGCACATACCACAATGGCAACGGAGGGGATGGCTGCCGTTTTACGGGCTCCTAACCAACAATCAATCAGTCAAATGTATTTATAAAGCCTTTTTTTTACATCAGCCGATGTCACAAAGTGCTATACAGAAACCTCCCTAGAAAGGCAGGAACCTCGAGAGGAACCAGGCTCTGAGGGGTAGCCAGTCCTCTTCTGGCTGTGCCGGGTGGAGATTATAACAGAACATGGCCAAGATGTTCAAATGTTCATAGATGACCAGCATGGTCAAATAATAATAATCACAGTAGTTGTAGAGGGTGCAACAGGTCAGCACCTCAGGAGTAAGGTGGTCATCTATGAACATTTTAACATCTGGCCATGTTCTGTTATAATCTCCACCCGGCACAGCCAGAAGAGGACTGGCCACCCCTCATAGCCTGGTTCCTCTCTAGGTTTCTTCCTAGGTTTTGGCCTTTCTAGGGAGTTTTTCCTAGCCACCGTGCTTCTAAACCTGCATTGCTTGCTGTTTGGGGTTTTAGGCTGGGTTTCTGTACAGCACTTTGAGATATCAGCTGATGTAAGAAGGGCTTTATAAATACATTTGATTTGATTTGATTTGAGAGGCGGTTCGTCGCTCCAGTGCCTTTCCGTTCACCTTCACAGTGCTGGGCCAGGCTACTACACTCAATCTTAGGACCTACTGAAGAGATGATTCTTCAATAAAGACTTAAGAATGGTACCAACACATCCTCCGAGAGCAACTTCTCCCAACCATCCAGGAACAGTTTGGTGATGAACAATGCCTTTTCCAGCATGATGGAGCTCCTTGCCATAAGGCAAAAGTGCTAACTAAGTGGCTCGGGTTTGTCTTATCAGGCTTAGGTTTGTCTTATCAGGCTTAGGTTTGTCTTATCAGGCTTAGGTTTGTCTTATCAGGCTTAGGTTTGTCTTATCAGGCTTAGGTTTGTCTTATCGGGCTTAGGTTTGTTTTATCGGGCTTAGGTTTGTCTTATCAGGCTTAGGTTTGTTTTATCAGGCTTAGGTTTGTCTTATCAGGCTTAGGTTTGTTTTATCGGGCTTAGGTTTGTCTTATCTTGATTATTGTCCAGTCATGTGGTCAAGTGCTGCATAAAAAAAACAAGTTAAGCTGCATCTGGCCCAGAATAGAGCGGCACATCTTGAGGAAATGTACAGTATAATACAGAGCCATGAGTGCATTGGACTCCCATCTTATAGAGCGCAAACGAACAGCAAACCTGGTTTCAAACAAACAAATAAAGCAACACCTCACGGCACAACGCATCTCCCCATGTGACCTACTGGTTGTGTGTTGTTTTTAAATGTATGTAAATTGTGAAGTCTTTTGTCTGTCATTTATTTTTCATTGTGTCGTACCCCAGTAAGACTACCTGTCGCCACTGGGGCCGTAGCCCTGTCTACCACAGGTATATAACGCTGCCCTACCACAGGTACATAATGCTGCCCTACCACAGGTATATAAAGGTGCCCTACCACAGGTATATAAAGGTGCCCTACCACAGGTATATAATGCTGCCCTACCACAGGTATATAAAGGTGCCCTACCACAGGTATATAAAGGTGCCCTACCACAGGTATATAATGCTGCCCTACCACAGGTATATAAAGGTGCCCTACCACAGGTATATAAAGGTGCCCTACCACAGGTATATAATGCTGCCCTACCACAGGTATATAAAGGTGCCCTACCACAGGTATATAAAGGTGCCCTACCACAGGTATATAACGCTGCCCTACCACAGGTATATAACGCTGCCCTACCACAGGTATATAATGCTGCCCTACCACAGGTATATAACGCTGCCCTACCACAGGTATATAATGCTGCCCTACCACAGGTATATAACGCTGCCCTACCACAGGTATATAATGCTGCCCTACCACAGGTATATAACGCTGCCCTACCACAGGTATATAACGCTGCCCTACCACAGGTATATAACGGTGCCCTACCACAGGTATATAATGCTGCCCTACCACAGGTATATAATGCTGCCCTACCACAGGTATATAATGCTGCCCTACCACAGGTATATAACGCTGCCCTACCACAGGTATATAATGCTGCCCTACCACAGGTATATAACGCTGCCCTACCACAGGTATATAACGCTGCCCTACCACAGGTATATAAAGGTGCCCTACCACAGGTATATAATGCTGCCCTACCACAGGTATATAATGCTGCCCTACCACAGGTATATAATGCTGCCCTACCACAGGTATATAAAGGTGCCCTACCACAGGTATATAAAGGTGCCCTACCACAGGTATATAACGGTGCCCTACCACAGGTATATAAAGGTGCCCTACCACAGGTATATAAAGGTGCCCTACCACAGGTATATAAAGGTGCCCTACCACAGGTATATAATGCTGCCCTACCACAGGTATATAACGCTGCCCTACCACAGGTATATAAAGGTGCCCTACCACAGGTATATAAAGGTGCCCTACCACAGGTATATAATGCTGCCCTACCACAGGTATATAAAGGTGCCCTACCACAGGTATATAATGCTGCCCTACCACAGGTATATAAAGGTGCCCTACCACAGGTATATAAAGGTGCCCTACCACAGGTATATAACGGTGCCCTACCACAGGTATATAATGCTGCCCTACCACAGGTATATAAAGGTGCCCTACCACAGGTATATAAAGGTGCCCTACCACAGGTATATAAAGGTGCCCTACCACAGGTATATAACGGTGCCCTACCACAGGTATATAAAGGTGCCCTACCACAGGTATATAAAGGTGCCCTACCACAGGTATATAACGGTGCCCTACCACAGGTATATAACGCTGCCCTACCACAGGTATATAACGGTGCCCTACCACAGGTATATAACGGTGCCCTACCACAGGTATATAAAGGTGCCCTACCACAGGTATATAAAGGTGCCCTACCACAGGTATATAACGGTGCCCTACCACAGGTATATAAAGGTGCCCTACCACAGGTATATATTAACTGGTCATTAAACTACATTAAACTGATATCATCATCATCACCATGGAGACAGGGCCAGGTCAGAGGTTAACTAGTCATTACACTCTACATTAAACTGATATCATCACCATGGAGACAGGGCCAGGTCAGTGGTCATTACAAAACCTGGAGCATAAAAACCTTCTGAGGAAAGAGACTGAGTGCAGATGCTTTTATTTAGGTAGTACACACACACACTTTGAAGGAGTTACATGTAACATATTTGCATTGTAATTTCAGAAAATGTCCATAATATACAGGTATCTGCAGTAGTAGCGGAATGACAGAGTTTCATAACATATACAAAAATTATAATTTAAAATGCAGACTGTATTTGACAACGAAAGACTTGTTTTTGTCAAGATGGGAAAACTGCACCTTCCCTCTCCTCCATCGGCATCACTAAGAGGCGTGGTCATCTCGCCACAGTGAACAGTGACAGACTGGGGGAGTGGCCAATTTAGAAATCATTTCCTGCTTGCTAAAATTCTACAGTCTAATCTCAATTAAATTGTATGTGACAAAAACAATGAATGAATAGTGTCGGGCAGGGAAATGCAACTGGCGTCCCGCGGGCCAGATCCGGACCGTTTATTAATTTAGACTGGCTCTTTGATCAATCATGAACATTAATACAAGATCTGCAAAAAAATCCCCGAACTAAATCTGACGTTCAGTGCCAAAATGACAAACACTACGTTGGCTGTCCATAGCACGGTGAATTCGTGTTTAGTGTTTGAACGGTTTAAGCAACAATGACTCCGTCTCTGAAAGCTACGACTCTCAGGAACACGGATTTGCTTTCTGTTTCCCTCTCTGATGCTCGCAAGGACTCGTTAGAAGATTACAAATTTGGTTGCGCTGCAACTTATTTCCTAATTACGTTTAGCAACATTTAATTTTAAGTGCTTTATTGGTATGTGTGCGTTGCTTTTTTAAAACAGTTCTTCCCGAAAGAATAATTGCATGTGTTAAATGTCAGACCCCCTGCAATGAACCTTTTATTACATCAGCCCCTGTAAGAGTATAGCTGAACAACCCCGCTGTAGGGAATCATTGTACCATCTGAATTGCTGTGAAATATTTTTTCTATAACAAAAACGATATATTTTTTAGGCTTTTTGAAGTAGGTGAATGAAACTGAAAGGATAATAGTCTGATGTCACCTGTTAAATCCACTTCAATCAGTGTAGATGAAGAGGAGGAGACGGGTTAAAGAAGAAGGATTTTTAAGCCTTGAGACAATTGAGACATGGATTGTGTGTGTGTGCCATTCAGAGGATGAATTGGCAAGACAAAAGATATAAGTGCCTTTGAACGGGGTATGGTGGTAGGTGCCAGGCACACTAGTTTGTGTCAAGAACTGCAACGCTGCTGGGTTTTTCACACTCAACAATTTATAAATGTACGTTTAGTGTTAGTTTCCTTACATTTTGCATCATTCCGTTGCATTGTTAGTTGACCTTTCTTTCCTCTGTCACGTTCGTATGGTTGTTCATGAGGATCGCTAGCAATAGTGGATCATATTAGGCTAACCTATTACAAATTGGGAAATAATTTGGGGCAGGTTGGAATCCCTATGGAACTCAGACCACACGTAGCAGTTTAAACCTGAAGCCTGGAGCAAGGTTCACGACGACTGGACTGTTGTCATCACAGTTCCATGATTAGGGAGGATAATCAGGGTATATTTTCAGGGTAGATTTTCAGGGTATATTATCAGGGTAGATTATCAGGGTAGTAAATCAGGGTAGATAATCAGGGTAGATTATCAGGGTGGATTATCAGGGTAGATAATCAGGGTAGATCATTAGGGTAGATTATTAGGGTAGATTATCTGGGTAGATTATCAGGGTAGATCATCAGGGTAGATTATCAGGGGAGATTATCAGGGTGGATTATCAGGGTAGATTATCAAGGGAGATTATCAGGGTAGATTATCAGGGTAGTTAATCAGGGTAGCTAATCAGGGTAGATTATTAGGGAGGGCGATCAGGGTAGGTTTCAGGGTAGATTTCAGGGTAGATTATCAGGGTAGATTCATAGGACTACTGGTCAACCCCTATTGAACACTATTCTCACCTTCCAATATTTCATAGATTGAACAATTGAATATTTAAAAAAAAAATATTTTACCTTTATTTAACTAGGCAAGTCAGTTAAGAACAAATTCTTATTTTCAATGACGGCCTAAGAACAGTGGGTTAACTTCCTTGTTCAGGGGCAGAACGACAGATGTTTTTAACCTTGTCAGCTCTGGGATTTGATCTTGCAACCTTTCAGTTACTAGTCCAACTCTAACCACTAGGCTACCTGCCACCCCTATGGCAACTTTCACGATAAAATCAAACCATATATTTTGTGCATAAAGGCTCTCCAATGCTGTTTATATATTTATTATTTATAAAAACTTTCCTATCCCTAAATAATAAACAAGATCAGAGTGTATTTTGCATGTATTTCAGTAATCCCTAATATTCTGACCCGTTCTCTCCATGTATTAGAGTCTGTAGAGAATTAAAGGTACACCAAATTTAAAGGGATGGCTTTAGATAAAAGTACTGACAACCCTATTTAATGAAAACTCCACGAGTAAATCTGTTGGCCAGCAAATGGGAGGGATTTCAGCAGTTGTATTAAATGTATTCAGCGTGCGCAAGGGAACCATGCGTGCAAAGCTCGTTACGCACCTGCACAAGGTTAGTCTGAATACCAACTAGTGAGAAGTGCGAATTGAAGGGGTCTGAATCGGGCCTATCATGCCTATCATGCCTATCATGCCTATCATGCCTATCATGGTGTTGTCATGTTGTGGTCAGGCAGCAAGGGAAGAATGGGACAAGATCTGAACAGGAGGAGGACGAGACAGAAGAGGACAGGACCAGGCTTTGGTGTCTCAGGCACAGCTGGGGTCAAGGTTCATGACCTGACAGTGACCCCTCAGGGGAGGGCAGCATAACAGGGCCATGCACACACACAGACAGTCAGTCGCTGTCACTGTCAGTATCTGTCAGTATCTGTCAGTAGCTGTCAGTATCTGTCAGTATCTGTCAGTAGCTGTCAGTATCTGTCAGTAGTTGTCAGTAGCTGTCAGTAGTTGTCAGTATCTGTCAGTCGCTGTCAGTAGATGTCAGTAGCTGTCAGCAATTGTCAGTAGCTGTCAGTAGTTGTCAGTATCTGTCAGTAGCTGTCAGTCGTTGTCAGTAGCTGTCAGTAGTTGTCAGTATCTGTCAGTCGCTGTCAGTAGATGTCAGTAGCTGTCAGCAATTGTCAGTAGCTGTCAGTAGCTGTCAGTATCTGTCAGTAGCTGTCAGTCGTTGTCAGTCGTTGTCAGTAGCTGTCAGTGTCAGTATCTGTCAGTAGCTGTCAGTAGTTGTCAATGTCAGTAGCTGTCAGTAGTTGTCAGTAGTTGTCAGTAGCTGTCAGTATCTGTCAGTAGCTGTCAGTAGCTGTCAGTAGCTGTCAGTATTTGTCAGTATCTGTCAGTAGCTGTCAGTAGCTGTCAGTAGCTGTCAGTAGCTGTCAGTAGTTGTCAGTAGCTGTCAGTATCTGTCAGTAGTTGTCAGTAGCTGTCAGTGGCTGTCAGTAGTTGTCAATGTCAGTAGCTGTCAGTAGTTGTCAGTAGCTGTCAGTATCTGTCGGTATCTGTCAGTAGCTGTCAGTTGTTGTCAATGTCAGTATCTGTCAGTAGCTGTCAGTATCTGTCAGTATCTGTCAGTCGCTGTCACCGTCAATAGCGGTCAGTGTTAGTAGCTGTCAGTTGCTGTCACTGTCCAACCACTCTTTGTAGCACTTCCCACCCAGACTGCCCTCGTTGCCATAGTAACCCACAGTGGCCTCCTTCCCGTAGCAATCTACACTGGCATCGTTCCCATGATAACCCGGGTTTCTCTCATGCTGTTCAGGGTTACCATAGCGATCCAGGCTGGTTTGGTAAAGACTGTCTCTATAGTGACTAGTGTTGTACAGCTCACTGCTCTTCACCACGCGGCCATGAAGACCCAGTCTGTTGTTGTACGTCCCTCCGTTGCCATCACAACCCAGACTGTTATCGTACGTCTCTCCGTTGCCATGACAACCCAGACTGTTGTTATAAACCTCTCGGTTACCATGCCGACCCAGACTGTTGTTATAAACCTCTCCGTTGCCTTGCCGACCCAGACTGTTGTGGTAAATGTCTGGGTTGTCTTGGCGTCGCCCCAGACTGTGGTCGTAGAGTTCAGAGGTCAACAGGAAGTTGCTCTCTGTGCTGGCCAGCGTGACGAACCCACTCTCCGTGTCTCCGCGACCCCCCAGGTTGTCATAGTCACCAGGGGACATGTCGGGGGAGGAGCCTAGGAGAAAGAACACAGGCCGTTACTACGGAGAAACAACATGGGTAACTGCATACTAAGAGTTTGTCTGACAGTGGGAGGATCAACACCAGAGGGTGTGTCTCGCGAAGCCATAACTAAAATCACGTTGTTGTCACGCCTCCCTTTGAGGTCTGGGGAATTTTGTTTTAGCAAAATTACAATTTATTACATTTAAAAAGCGCTTTTCATTATACAATAGTTATCTCAAAGTGCAAAATAAATAAATAAAAAAAATGAATAAATAAAATAAATAAAATAGTTTAACAATCTAAACAAATATATGTAACCATATCATAAGAGCAACAATCAAAGTGTAGGAGAAAGGTTAGGCCACTTTAATAGATCAAAGTGTTGGAGGAAGGTTAGGCCACTTTAATATATCAAAGTGTAGGAGGAAGGTTAGGCCATCCGGTAGAGATGAGTCTTAAAGCCTGCTTTAATAGATCAAAGTGTAGGAGGAAGGTTAGGCCATCCGGTAGAGATGAGTCTTAAAGCCTGCTTTAATAGATCAAAGTGTAGGAGGAAGGTTAGGCCATCCGGTAGAGATGAGTCTTAAAGCCTGCTTTAATAGATCAAAGTGTAGGAGGAAGGTTAGGCCATCCGGTAGAGATGAGTCTTAAGGCCTGCTTTCATAGATCCAACAGTCTGAACAGCCCTGAGATTATCTAGGAGTTCCATAGGTGCGGTGCGTTGGAGGGAAAGGCATGGTCCCCCATTGTTTAGAGCCAGGTCCTGGGGGCATGGAGGAGCTTGGCTTGAACGTAGGGTAGGTGGAGGTTCGTTCATAGGGGGAGAGTAGGTCTGACAGGTAGGTGGGTCCGATGCCATTTAGGGATTTGTTGACAAGGTGGATAATTTCATAGTCAATTCTTTGAGGAACATGTAGTCGACGTAGATCAGCCAGGATGGGGGTGACGTGAGCTGACTTTTGTGGGGTTGGGATGGTGGAGAACAAGAGGAGGGGACTGATGGTGGAGAACAAAAGGAGGTGGGGACTGATGGTGGGGAACAGGAGGAGGGGACTGATGGTGGAGAACAAGAGGAGGGGACTGATGGTGGAGAAAAAAAGGAGGTGGGGACTGATGGTGGGGAACAGGAGGAAGGGACTGATGGTGGAGAACAAGAGGAGGGGACTGATGGTGGAGAACAAGAGCAGGGGACTGATGGTGGGGAACAAGAGGATGGGACTGATGGTGGAGAAAAAGAGGAGGGGACTGATGGTGGAGAACAAGAGGATGGGACTGATGGTGGAGAAAAAGAGGAGGGGACTGATGGTGGAGAACAAGAGGAGGGGACTGATGGTGGAGAACAAGAGGAGGGGACTGATGGTGGAGAACAAGAGGAGGGGACTGATGGTGGAGAACAAAAGGAGGTGGGGACTGATGGTGGAGAACAAAAGGAGGTGGGGACTGATGGTGGGGAACAGGAGGAGGGGAATGATGGTGGAGAACAAGAGGAGGGGACTGATGGTGGAGAACAAGAGGAGGGGACTGATGGTGGAGAACAAAAGGAAGGGAATGATGGTGGAGAACAAGAGGAGGGGACTGATGGTGGAGAACAAGAGGAGGGGACTGATGGTGGAGAACAAGAGGAGGGGACTGATGGTGGAGAACAAGAGGAGGGGACTGATGGTGGAGAACAAGAGGAGGGGACTGATGGTGGGGAACAAGAGGAGGGGAATGATGGTGGAGAACAAGAGGAGGTGACTGATGGTGGAGAAAAAGCGGAGGGGACTGATGGTGGAGAACAAGAGGAGGAGACTGATGGTGGAGAACAAGAGGAGGGGACTGATGGTGGGGAACAAGAGGAGGGGACTGATGGTGGAGAACAAGAGGAGGGGACTGATGGTGGAGAACAAGAGGAGGGGACTGATGGTGGGGAACAAGAGGAGGGGACTGATGGTGGAGAACAAGAGGAGGGGACTGATGGTGGAGAACAAGAGGAGGGGACTGATGGTGGAGAACAAGAGGAGGGGACTGATGGTGGAGAACAAGAGGAGGGACTGATGGTGGAGAACAAGAGGAAGAAACTGATGGTGGGGAACAAGAGGAGGGACTGATGGTGGGGAACAAGAGGAGGGGACTGATGGTGGAGAACAAAAGGAGGTGGGGACTGATGGTGGGGAACAAGAGGAGGGGACTGATGGTGGAGAACAAGAGGAGGGGACTGATGGTGGAGAACAAGAGGAGGGGACTGATGGTGGAGAACAAGAGGAGGGGATTGATGGTGGAGAACAAGAGGAGGGGATTGATGGTGGAGGGGACTGATGGTGGAGAACAAAAGGAGGTGGGGACTGATGGTGGGGAACAAGAGGAGGGGACCGATGGTGGAGAACAAAAGGAGGGGACCAATGGTGGAGAACAAGAGGAGGGGACCGATGGTGGGGAACAAGAGGAGGGGACTGATGGTGGGGAACAAGAGGAGGGGACTGATGGTGGAGAACAAGAGGAGGGGACTGATGGTGGAGAACAAGAGGAGGGGACTGATGGTGGAGAACAGGTGGGGACCGATGGTGGAGAACAAGAGGAGGGGACTGATGGTGGAGAACAAGAGGAGGGGACTGATGGTGGGGAACAAGAGGAGGGGACTGATGGTGGAGAACAAGAGGAGGGGACTGATGGTGGAGAACAAGAGGAGGGGACTGATGGTGGAGAACAAGATGAGGGGACTGATGGTGGAGAACAAGAGGCGGAAACTGATGGTGGGGAACAAGAGGAGGGGACTGATGGTGGGGAACAAGAGGAGGGGATTGATGGTGGAGAAGAAGAGGAGGGGACTGATGGTGGAGAACAAAAGGAGGTGGGGACCGATGGTGGAGAACAAGAGGAGGGGACTGATGGTGGGGAACAAGAGGAGGGGACTGATGGTGGAGAACAAGAGGAAGGGACTGATGGTGGAGAACAAGAGGAGGGGACTGATGGTGAGGAACAAGAGGAGGGGACCGATGGTGGAGAACAAGAGGAGGGGACTGATGGTGGGGAACCGGAGGAGGGGACCGATGGTGGAGAACAAGAGCAGGGGACTGATGGTGGAGAACAAGAGGAAGGGACTGATGGTGGAGAGCAAGAGGAGGGGACTGATGGTGGGGAACAAGAGGAGGGGCTGATGGTGGGGAACAAGAGGAGGGGACTGATGGTGGGGAACAAGAGGAGGGGACTGATGGTGGAGAACAAGAGGAGGGGACTGATGGTGGAGAACAAGAGGAGGGGACTGATGGTGGAGAACAAGAGGAGGGGACTGATGGTGGAGAACAAGAGGAGGGGACTGATGGTGGGGAACAAGAGGAGGGGACTGATGGTGGAGAACAAGGTCCTAGGATTTACTCAGTTGTTGTCGATCATAGCAGAGTAGAAGGTGGTCTTTATAGGCCAGTAGGTGGTCTTTATAGGCCAGTAGATGGTCTTTACAGGCCAGTAGGTGGTCTTTATAGGCCAGTAGGTGGTCTTTACAGGCCAGTAGGTGGTCTTTACAGGCCAGTAGTTGGTATTTACAGGCCAGTAGGTGGTATTTACAGGCCAGTAGGTGGTCTTTATAGGCCAGTAGGTGGTCTTTATAGGCCAGTAGGTGGTCTTTACAGGCCAGTAGGTGGACAGTTAGGCCAGTAGGTGGTATTTACAGGCCAGTAGGTGGACTTTATAGACTAGTAGGTGATCTGTTCAGGCCAGTAGGTGGTCTTTACAGGCCAGTAGATGGTCTTTATAGGCCAGTAGGTGGTCTGTGCAGGCCAGTAGAGGGTCTTTACAGGCCAGTAGGTGATCTGTTCAGGCCAGTAGGTGGTCTTTACAGGCCAGTAGGTGGTCTTTATAGGCCAGTAGGTGGTCTTTGCAGGCCAGTAGGTGGTCTTTGCAGGCCAGTAGGTGGTCTTTGCAAGCCAGTAGGTGGTCTGTACAGGCCAGTAGGTGGTCTTTACAGGCCAGTAGTTGGTCTTTACAGGCCAGTAGGTGGTCTTTACAAGCCACTAGGTGGTCTTTATAGGCCAGTAGGTGGTCTTTACAGGCCAGTAGGTGGTCTTTACAGGCCAGTAGGTGGTCTTTACAGGCCAGCAGGTGATCTTTACAGGCCAGTAGGTGGTCTTTACTACCACAACGGTTCGCCCACTGTCGAATGTCAACTTAAACGCCAATTCAATAGGTTTCCTATAGAGGATTGACAGTAATTTTAAAACATATTCCTATTCAAGTCAATGTTCTCTCTCTCTGGACCTCTACCCATCTTTGTGGTGCCATTTTGAAAGTTAAAATGTACTAAAATGGAATACAATTTAATCAGCCAAACATGACACCCACCCTGTATTCAAGAGCACATCTCAACTGATGGCGGCACGTAACAACCGTAGCCTTCCCTGTGGCTCAGTTGGTAGAGCATGGTGTTTGCAACGCCAGCATGGTGTGTGCAACGCCAGGGTTGTGGGTTCGATTCCCACGGGGGGCCAGTACAAAAAAAAATGCATGAAATGAAAATGAAATGTATGCATTCACTACTGTAAGTCGCTCTGGATAAGAGCGTCTGCTAAATGACTAAACTGTAACTGTAAACTGTCTTTACAGGCCAGTAGGTGGACAGTTAGGCCAGTAGGTGGTCTTTATAGGCCAGTAGGTGGTCTTTACAGGCCAGTAGGTGGTCTTTACAGGCCAGTAGGTGGTCTTTACAGGCCAGTAGGTGATCTTTACAGGCCAGTAGGTGGTCTTTACAGGCCAGTAGGTGGACAGTTAGGCCAGTACTTCTCCACAGATGCTCTAAACATTTCTAAAAACCAGTTTTTGCTTTGTCGTTATGGGGTATTGTGATGTCATTATGGGGTATTGTGATGTCACTATGGAGTATTGTGTGTAGATTGATGAGCGTGAAAAAAAAAAAAAAATTTAATCCATTATAGAATAAGTCTGTAACGTAACAAAATGTGGAAAAAGTCAAGGGGTCTGAATACTTTCCAAATCCCCCGTAATCCATAGATGACTGGCATTCATTGCTAGTCAACCCATGAGTTTAACAGTCAAATTGCCAGGGTTAGAGGTTCCAAAACCCTTCTATGGCCTGTATGTCTATTGATACAACACAACAATCTGTTCCACAGATGAAGGAAGGATACGAGTGGGGAAAAGGGTGTTTGTGCATTAATAAGCACAGCAAAGACGGCATTAACGATAAGTCATAAATTAAAAGGCAGCACTTCTAAAAGCATATTTTACAACATAGCCTGCTGAATTTGCAATATGTCTTTTCTTTCACGCAATATCCACCATCGTGTTATGGATGAAGCCTGACCTGGAATGTGAGGCTAACTGAAGCTGGTTAGCTTCATAAAAGCCTGAGCAGATCTAGCTTGCTTCGTAGTACACCACTATGGAATTCGCTGAACAAAACCTCATCAAAATATGTCAGTGTATGTTGATGGTGTGTACAGAGCATACTGTACTTCTGGATAAACACAAGTCACATTTTCCTCCAGGTTTTCTTCTTGTTGAAATCATTTTTGCAATTGATTGTTTGCTATTTCATTTACAATTGATTGTTTTAAGTGTTTTTTTCACGCGCATTTTTCTTGATTACTAACCTTTTGTTTTTGAGTAGCTAATCAAGTACTGGCCATTCTGATCTAGTACTTTCTGGCCATTCTGATCTAGTACTTACTGGCCATTCTGATCTAGTACTTACTGGCCATTCTGATCTAGTACTTACTGGCCATTCTGATCTAGTACTTTCAAACCTTTTGTTGAAATCGGTTAAGAAATTGGACTTTCCTACCTTTAACAAAGTATAGTATAGTGTGTTTTCTTTTGAATACCTGCATTGAATACCTGCATTGAATACCTGCATTGAATACCTGCATTGAATACCTGCATTGAATACCTGCATTGAATGCCTGCATTGAATACCTGCATTGAAGACCTGCATTGAAGACCTGCATTGAATACCTGCATTGAAGACCTGCATTGAAGCGTTTCACCTATGATGTCCTGGAGGACTACAAAATACCACAAAGTACAGGAATGGGGGACACTCGCAACCTACAACTGGAGGATTCCTTCATAGTTGGAGCAACCTACAACTGGAGGATTCCTTCATGGTTGGAGCAACCTACAACTGGAGGATTCCTTCATGGTTTCAAGAGGATTAAACCCTTAGCAAGGAGCTAAAAAAAAACTCTTCCTAGAGCTGGCCGCCCGGCCAAACTGAGAAATCAGGGGAGAAGAGCCTTGGTCAGCGAGGTGACCAAGAAACCAATCACGGTAGAGTGGCCAGACGGAAGCCACTCCTCAGTAAAAGGAACATGAGAGCCAGCTTGGAGTTTGCCAAAAGGCACCTAAAGACTCTCCGGCCATGAAAAAGAAGATTATCTGGTCTGATGAAACCAAGATTGAACGCGTCATGTCTGGAGGAAATCTTGGAACATCCCTTCGGTGAAGCATGGTGATGGAAGCATCATGCAGTGGGGATGTTTATCAGCGGCAGGGATTGGGAGACTAGTCAGGATTGAGGGAAAGATGATCGAAGCAAAGCACAGAGAGATCCTTGATGAAAACCTGCTTCAGAGCGCTCAGGACCTGACTGGGGCGAAGGTTCACCTTCCGACAGGACAACAACCCTAAGCACACAGCCAAGACAATGCAGGAGTGGCTTTGGGACAAGTCTCTGAATGTCCTTGAGTGGCCCAGCCAGAGCCCAGACTTGAATCCGATCTAACATCTCTGGAGAGACCTGAAAATAGCTGTGCAGCAACAATCCCATCCAACCTGACAGAGCTTGAAACGATCTGCAGAGAAGAATGGGAGTAACTCCCCAAATACAGGTGTGCCAAGCTTGTAGCATCACACCCATAACTCGAGGCTGTAATTACTGACAAAGGTGCTTCAACAAAGTACTGAGTAAAGGGTCTTCTAGGCAGAGTTGCAAAGAAAAAGCCATATCTCAGACTGGCCAATAAAAATAAAAGATTAAGATGGGCAAAAGAACACAAACACTGGACAGAGGAACTCTGCCTAGAAGGCCAGCATCCCAGAGTCACCTCTTCACTGTTGACGTTGAGACTGGTGTTTTGTGGGTACTATTTAACAAAGCTGCCAGTTGACGACTTGTGAGGCGTCTGTTTCTCAAACTAGACACTAATGTACTTGTCCTCTTGCTCAGTTGTGCACCAGGGCCTCCCACTCCTCTTTCTATTCTGGTTAGAGCCAGTTTGCACTTTTATGTGAAGAGAGTAGTACACAGCGTTGTACGAGATCTTCAGTTTCTTGGCAATTTCTCGCATGGAATAGCCTTCATTTCTCAGAACAAGAATAGAATGATGAGTTTCAGAAGAAAGTAATTTGTTTCTGGACATTTTGAGCCTGTAATCAAACCCACAAATGCTGATGCTCCAGATTATTATTATTTTTTTCATTTATTTAACTAGGCAAGTCAGTTAAGAACAAACTCTTATTTTCAATGATGGCCTAGGAACAGTGGGTTAACTGCCTTGTTCAGGGACAGAATGACAGATTTTAAACTTGTCAGCTCGGGGATTCAATCTTGCAACCTTTCGGTTACTAGTCCAATGCTCTAACCACTAGGCTACCTGCTGACCCAGATACTGAACAAGTCTAAAGTGGGCCAGTTTTATTGCTTCTTTAATCAGAACAACAGTTTTCAGCTGTGATAACATAATTGCAAAAGGGTTTTCTAATGATCAATTAGCCTTTTAAAATGATAAACTTGGATTAGCTAACACAACGTGCCATTGGAACACAGAAGTGATGGTTGCTGATAATGGGCCTTTGTACTCCTATGTAGATATTCCATTAAAATTTGCCGTTTCCAGCTACAATAGTCATTTACAACACTAACAACGTCTACACTGTATTTCTGATCAATTTGATGTTATTTTAATGGACAGAAAATTTGCTTTTCTTTCAAAAACATGGACATTTCTAAGTAACCCCAAACTCAGAAGTTTACAGGTGACTGAATTCAAACCAATTGCCTCCATCAGGTAAAGCAGTGCCTGTTTCTTAACTCACGTTATTGGACGCACACAATGTAAAGAAAAGGGTGAATGTTGCTGGAGGAGTTGACCTAACAACAGGTGAAAAGGTGGTTACCTGCCAGCCATTTTAACTACCAGGGACACTAGCAGTTCTTAAGGGGCCAGTACACCATTTTGGCCTCTGCTGAGGTTACCTTTTTTTTCAAGGGGATTAAGTTGTTGTTGTTTTATTAAGGGCAGTTGCTCTGATGTCATTCACTCTAGAACTCTCCTGCACATTTCACAAATTATACTGCACACATCAAATCAAAGTAATCACGATTTAAAACTATTTCAGATGCAACAAAATAACTTGTGGTAAATGTTTGATTTCACCAATTTTGTACATTCTGTCATATAGAGAACATGTTTCTGTCTTTGAGGTTACAGTGCATTTGGACCTCTTGACTTTTTCCACATTTTGTTACGTTACAGTCCTTATTGTTTTAATAATTTGCAACTATTTCTAAAAATCTGTTATCGTTCTGTCATTATGGGGTATTGTGATGTCATTATGGGGTATTGTGATGTCATTATGGGGTATTGTGATGTCATTATGGGGTATTGTGATGTCATTATGGGGTATTGTGTGTAGATTGATGAGGAGTAAAAAAATGATTTAATCAATTTTATAATAAGGCTGTAACTTTACAAAATGTGGAACATTTCAAGTGGTCCGAATACTTTCTGAATGCACTGTAAATAAATAAAAATGATTAGTAAGTGCATATTAAGTACCAAATAAAGTAACAGGGTGGTGATTTCATCTTAAATCAGCCATAAATACCATCATGACAGGAGGAATTTAAGCTTATTGTGTGCAACAGGGTGTGGCAATTGAATTCAAGCTTCACCCCAAAAAATGTCTTGCTAAAATATTTCTAGCCTATCTATTTATGCGTACCCCGGGTGACTTTATGTTCGACCCGCTCAGTTTTCTAGCACAAAACACCAGAGAAATGAGTAGAAACAGCTTTTACACTTTGATGATTATTAGATGATCAATTTTGCTTTTGAAAAAAAATAATTGAAAGGAAGTTTCACCATATTAAAACGAGAGTTCACGTAACAGGGTTGACTTTAAAATGAGGGACATAAATTAATAAACTAATCACATTAAATAAATAATAACCGTCAGAAATGACATGGTCAAAGCAGCTAAATTACTGGTGACGGTGAAACTTGGAGAAATGTTTAGAATGAGTGGGGTGAAATCTTCCTAGAAGTGAAACGTGGTTGACAGAGGGACATGTAAAAATTATGAATTTTGTCACTTTAGCACAATTATTATTATTATTATTATAATTACAATTATTATAATAATAATAATTATTATTATTATAATTGTTATTATTATTATTACAATTATACTTATCAGCAATATAATTACTATTATAATTATAATTATTATTATAATTACTATTATTATTATTATTATTATTATAATAAATATTATTATTATTATAATTACTATTATTATTATTATTATTACTACTACAATCCACTTCATCACATGCCTTTTAACCATTTTTTCCTTAACAAAAAAGTTTGACGCAAACTTGGCTCAAACTTACGGTTAAAAAACACTATCAATTACAAGTCAACCACTTTAGCAGTGTGTCCCTCCTAGAAGTGATGAGGACAGCAACAGCCTAGGTAACTGCTGTTTGACACATCTTTTTTTTTTTACAATGTATGATACATTTTCTTGTCTTTTTTCCATTAAGCACATAGATGTATGTGAAATAGATAAACCATTTTTAAAATGTGTTTTATTTTGTGCCTCGACCCAATCCTGTCTTGGAGCTCTACGGTCAATTCCTTCGACCTCATGTTTAATCAAGTTGTAGAAACATCTCAAGGATGATTCATGGAAACAGGAGGCACCGGAGCTTAATTTAGAGTCTCATAGCAAAGGGTCTGAATTATGTAAATAAGGTATGTTTTTTATTTTGTGTGTAGATTGATGAGGAAAAATTAATTCTAAAATAAGGCTGTAACGTAACATAATGTGGAAAAGGGAAGGGGTCTGAATACTTTCCGAATGCATTGCAAATGCCTGGAATATTTCAATTTTAGAGACCGGTTAAAGTTATGTATAGTAACACTAGGTGTAAAATGTTCAATATAGGCTACTTCTCAGAAAGTATTAAACTGTCAAGAGGAGTAAAACAAGGTTGTCCACTATCGGCATATATATTTATTACAGCCATCGAAATGTTAGCTATTATTTTTTTATTTAACTAGGCAAGTCAGTTAAGAACAAATTCTTATTTACAATGATGGCCTACCCCGGCCAAACCCTAACCTGGACAACGCTGGGCCAATTGTGCGCCGCCCTATGGGACCCCCAATCACTGCCGGTTGTAACACAGCCTGAAATTGAACCAGGGTCTGTAGTGATGCCTCTAGCACTGAGATGCAGTGCCTTAGACCACTGCGCCATTCAGGAGCCCAAATCAGATCCAACAATTATATCAAGGGCCCATAAATCCAGGGCTTAAAAACCAAAGGTGTCATTGTACGCTGATGATTCATGTTTTCTTTTAAATCCACAATTTGAATCTCTCCACAGCCTCATAGAGGATCTAGATAATCTTTCTATTCTCTCTGGATTAAAACCAAATTATGATAAATGTACTATATTACGTATTGGATCACAAAAAAATACAACTTTTACATTACCGTGTAGTTTGCCAATAAAATGGTTTGACGGAGATGTGGACATACTCTGTATTCACATCCCGAAAGAAAGAAATGATCTCACCACAATACATTTTAATAGAAAAATAGCAAAAATAGATAAGATCTTGCTACCATGGAAAAGAAAAGTACCTCTATCTGTGGAAAAATCACTCTTTAGTCATATCCCAGTTTACCTATTTGCTTATGGCCTTGTCTACACCTAGCGACTTGTTTTTTAAATTATATGAGCAAAAAAGATTCAATTTTATTTGGAACGGCAAGCCAGACAAAATTAAACGCTCAATTTTGAAACAAAACGTCTGAACTCTGTGATTGCCAACAAGGGTTTTGCCACCAAGTACTAAGTCATGTTTTGCAGTGGGGGTCAAATACTTATTTCCCTCATTAAAATGCAAATCAATTTATAACATTTTTGACATGCGTTTTTTCTGGATTTGTTTGTTGTTATTCTGTCTCTCACTGTTCAAATAAACCTACCATTAAAATTATAGATTGATAATTTCTTTGTCAATGGGCAAACGTACAAAATCAGCAGGGAATCAAATACTTTTTCCCCCCACTGTATGTAGCTTGCTTTTGGTAAACAGTTCAGGAATGGTTGAAATTTGCAAATAGCACTGCTGGGTGATTTAAAAAAAAATCATAGTCAATCAATCAATAATATAATAAAACTCTTAGCAAAAATGTTTATCTTTCATTTACAATCTGTAGAAACAGAATAGAAAGCACAGTTAAACTATACAGTGCATTAGTAAAGTATTCAGACCCCTTCACTTTTTCCACATTTTGTTAAGTTACAGCCTTATCCTAAAATGTATTAAATAGTTTTTTTCCCTGATCAATCTACACACAATACCTCATAATGACAAAGCAAAAACAAATTTTGGGAAATGTATATTCGAATCAGCAATCGTTTCCAATAACCGAGCCGACAAGGTGAAAAATCTGTCTGTGGTCTTGAGTAAGGCACTTAAACACTTAATTTTCTCCCGGGGCACCGTACTACTATAGCTGACCCTGTACAACACCACATTACACTGACCCTGTACAACACCACATTACACTGACCCTGTACAACACCACATTACACCACAACTGCTCCTAAACACAAGTAAAACTAAATGCATGCTCTTCAACCGATCGCTGCCTGCACCTGCCCGCCCGTCCAGCATAACTTCTCTGGACGGTTCTAACTTAGAATTTGTGGACAACTACAAATACCTAGGTGTCTGGTTAGACTGTAAACTCTCCTTCCAGACTCACATCAATCATCTCCAATCCAAAGTGAAATCTAGAATTGGCTTCCTATTTCGCAACAAAGCATCCTTCACTCATGCTGCCAAACATACCCTCGTAAAACTGACCATCCTACCAATCCTCGACTTCGGCGATGTCATTTACAAAATAGCCTCCAATACCCTACTCAACAAGCTGGATGCAGTCTATCACAGTGCCATCCGTTTTGTCACCAAAGCCCCATATACTACCCACCACTGCGACCTGTACGCTCTCGTTGGCTGGCCTTCGCTTCATAATCGTCGCCAAACACATTGGCTCCAGGTCATCTACAAGACCCTGCTAGGTAAAGTCCCCCCTTATCTCCGCTCACTGGTCACCATAGCAGCACCCACCTGTAGCACGCGCTCCAGCAGGTATATCTCTCTGGTCACCCCTAAAGCCAACTCCTCCTTTGGTCGTCTCTCCTTCCAGTTCTCTGCTGCCAATGACTGGAACGAACTACAAAAATCTTTGAAACTAGAAACACTTATCTCCCTCACTAGCTTTAAGCACCAGCTGTCAGAGCAGCTCACAGATCACTGCACCTGTACATAGCCCATCTATAATTTAGCCCAATCTACTACCTCTTCCCCTACTGTATTTATTTATTTTATTTATTTTGCTCCTTTGCACCATATTATTTATATTTTAACTTTGAACTTTCTTCAAACTACAAATCTACCTTTCCAGTGTTTTTCTTGCTATACTTTATTTACTTTGCCACCATGGCATTTTTTTGCCTTTACCTCCCTTATCTCACATCATTTGCTCACATTGTATATAGTCTTATTTTTTTCTACTGCATCATTGATTGTATGTTGTTCTACTCCATGTGTAACTCTGTGTCGTTGTATGTTGTCGAACTGCTTTGCTTTATCTTGGCCAGGTCGCAATTGTAAATGAGAACTTGTTCTGAACTTGCCTACCTGGTTAAATAAAGGTGAAATAAATAAATAAATAAATAAATAAAAACACTGACCCTGTACAACAACACATTACACTGACCCTGAACAACACCACATTACACTGACCCTGTACAACACCACATTACACTGACCCTGTACAACACCACATTACACTGACCCTATACAACAACAACACATTACACTGACCCTATACAACAACACTACATTACACTGCACCAGTGACAATAAAACATATTTTCACCTAAGAAGGAAGTGTTCTTGGTGTGGGGGCGTGTTCCAGCCAGGTCGGCCTCCTGCTGGGAACGAATCACGTTGTAGACGTCAGGCGGCTGGGCGGAGCTTTGACAGGACCCCGGTTCGCTAGGACACACCTCTGTCTGCTGCTCACGCTGCTTCCTCCTACACACAGAGACAAACTATGAGCTTCTGCAATAGCTATATAGACAGTCACTAAATCAATCAATGCATTATTCTCAGTCTGGTAGTATGAACGCTATCCATTCTACCAGTCTATCTCATGCTAGTTAGTACTCGCTCCTCACCGTCGAGCCAGCAGCTTGAAGCAGAAGACCACAGTTGCTATTAGTAACACCATCAACAACGGAATGGCGGGCAGGACTATGTAAACCATGTTCAGAGCTGAAAACAGACACACACACAGTTCAGAGACATGCACACAAAAAAAACACACATGGTAAGAGGTCGAGGGTAATAGGGTAGAGGTCAGGGTACCTGGGGTCTGTCTCTTCTCTTCAGTGTCAAAGGTCGTGGGCAGGGGTGACAGAGACAGGGGAGGAGCCTCTGTAGACAGGAATATTCATGTTCATTAATTTAGTTATATCTATCTATACTCATTGTAATTTAGTTATATCTATCTATACTCATACAGTTGAAGTCGGAAGTTTACATACACCTTAGCCAAATACATTTAAACTCAGTTTTTCACAATACCTGACATTTAATCCTAGTTCAAATTCCCTGTCTTAGATCAGTTAGGATCAACACTTTATTTTAAGGATGTGAAATGTCAGAATAATAGTAGAGAGAATGATTTATTTCAGCTTTTATTTCTTTCATCACATTTCCAGTGGGTGAGAAGTTTACATACACTGAATTAGTATTCGGTAGCATTGCCTTTAAATTGTTTAACTTGGGTCAAACGTTTCTGGTAGCCCCATTCCTCCTAACAGAGCTGGTGTAACGGAGTCAGGTTTGTAGGCCTTACTCGCACACACTTTTTCAGTTCTGCCCACAAATCTTCTATGGGATTGAGGTCAGGGCTTTGTGATTGCCACTCCAATACCTTGACTTTGTTGTCCTTAAGCCATTTTGCCACAACTTTGGAAGTATGCTTGGGGTCATTGTCCATTTGGAAGACCCATTTGTGACCAAGCTTTAACTTCCTGACTGATGTCTTGAGATGTTGCTTCAATATATCCACATAATTTTCCTCCTCATGATGCCATCTATTTTATGAAGTGCACCAGTCCCTCCTGCAGCAAAGCACCCCCACAACATGATGCTGCCACCCCCGTGCTTCATGGTTGGGATGGTGTTCTTCGGCTTGCAAGCCTCCCCTTTTTCCTCCAAACATAATGATGGTTGGTTTTGGAGCAGTGGCTTCTTCCTTGCTGAGCAGCCTTTCAGGTTATGTCGATATAGGACTCGTTTTACTGTGGATATAGATACTTTTGTACCTGTTTCCTACAGAATCTTCACAAGGTCCTTTGCTGTTGTTCTGGGATTGATTTGCATTTTTCGCACCAAAGTACGTTCATCTCTAGGAGACAGAACGCGTCTCCTTCCTGAGCGGTATGACAGCTGCGTGGTCCCATGGTGTTTATACTTGTGTACTATTGTTTGTACAGATGAATGTGGTACCTTCAGGCGTTTGGAAATTGCTCCCAAGGATGAACCAGACTTGTGGAAGTCTACAATTGTTTTTCTGAGGTCTTGGCTGATTTCTTCAGATTTTCCCATGATGTCAAGCAAAGAGGCACTGAGTTTGAAGGTAGGCCTTGAAATACATCCACAGGTACACCTCCAATTGACTCAAATGATGTCAATTAGCCTATCAGAAGTTTCTAAAGCCATGACATCATTTTCTGGAATTGTACAAGCTGTTTAAAGGCACAGTCAACTTAGTGTATGTAAACTTGTAAACTTCTCACCATTGTGATACAGTGAATTATAAGTGAAATAATCTGTCTGTAAACAATTTTTGGAAAAATTACTTGTGTCATGCACAAAGTAGATATCCTAACCGACTTGCCAAAACTATAGTTTGTTAACAAGAAATTTGTGGAGTGGTTAAAAAAGAGTTTTAATGACTCCAACCTAAGTGTATGAAAACTTCCGACTTCAACAGTATATACATAGTCATTTAGTTATATCTATCTATCTATGCTTATATATACACACACTACCGTTCAATAGTTTGGGGTCACTTAGAAATGTTTTGTTTTTTAAAGATTTTTGGTCCATGAAATTAACTTCAAATTGACCAGAACAGTGTACATTGTTAATGACTATTGTAGCTGGAAACGGCAGATTTTTTAAAAATTAGCAATTTTTTTCTGGTGTCAGTCTTGTGTCATCGCTGCAACTCCCGTACGGACTCGGGAGAGGTGAAGGTCGAGAGTCCTCCGAAACACAACCCAACCAAGCCGCACTGCTTCTTGACACAATGCCTACTTAACCCGGAAGCCAGCCGCACCCAATGTGTTGGAGGAAACACCTGGCAACCTGGTCAGCGTGCACTGCGCCCGGCCCGCCACAGGAGTCACTAGTGCACGATGGGACAAGGACATCCCTGCCGGCCAAACCCTCCCCTAACCTGGACAGCGCTGGGCCAATTGTGCGCCGCCCCATGAGTCTCCTGGTCACAGCCAGCTGCGACAGAGCCTGGACTCAAACCCAGAATCTCTTGTGGCACAGCTAGCACTGCGATGACCACTGCGCCACTAGGGAGGCCCCGAAATGACAGATTTTATGCTTACACAGCGGGTGTATACCAAGAGAGGAATAAATACACAACGAGTAACAATAACGTGGCTATATATACAGATGGAGTACCAAGTCGACGTGCAGGGGTATGAGGGAATTGAGGTATGTACAGTACCGTTCAAAAGTTTGGTGTCACTTAGAAGTTTCCTTGTTTTTGAAATAAAAAAAACTCAAATTGATCAGAAATACAGTGTAGACATTGTTATTGTTGTAAATGACTATTGTAGCTGGAAACGGCTGATTTTTTAAAATGGAATATCTACATAGGCGTACAGAGGCCCATTATCAGCAACCATCACTCCTGTGTTCCAGCGGTACAGAGGCAGATACAAATACTCAACTAGTCTAAAGGCCAGTTTTATTGCTTCTTTAATCATCACAACAGTTTTCAGCTGTGCTAACATAATTGCAAAAGGGTTTTCTAATGATAAATTAGACTTTTAAAATGATAAACTAGGATTAGCTAACACAACGTAAAAAAAACCCAAAACATTTAAAAGGTGAATGAAAATGTGTGGAATGTGTGGAACACAGGAGTGATGGTTGCTGATAATGGGCCTCTGTACGCCTATGTAGATATTCCATAAAAAATCTGTCGTTTCCAGCTACAATAGTCATTTACAACAATAACAATGTCTACACTGTATTTCTGATCAATTTGATGTTATTTTATCTATATATATATATATATATATATATATAGATAAAATAATATATATATATATACACACACACACTGAGTGGACAAATCATTATGAACACCTGCTCTTTCCATGACAGACTGACCAGGTGAATCCAGGTGAAAGCTATGATTCCTTATTGATGTCACTTGTTAAATCCAGTTCAATCAGTGTAGATGAAGGGGAGGAGACAGGTTAAAGAAGGATTTTTAAGCCTTGAGACAACTGAGACATGGATTGTGTATGTGTGCCATTCAGAGGGTCTTCGGGCAAGACAAAATATTTAAGTGCCTTTGAACGGGGTGTGGTGAGGTGCAACTCAATATTAGGAAGGTGTTCCTAATATTGTGTACAGTGCTTTGTACACTGTATGTATATATAGACATACACTATATATACAAAAGTATGTGGACACCTTTTCAAATTAGTGGATTCGGCTATTTCAGCCACACCCGTTGCTGACAGGTGTATAAAATCAAGCACACAGCCATGCAATCTCCATAGAGAAACATTGGTAGTAGAATGGCCCGTACTGAAAAGCTCAGTGACTTTCAACGTGGCACCGTCATAGGATACCACCTTTCTACCAAGTCAGTTCGTCAAATTTCTGCCCTGCTTGAGCTGCTCCCGGTCAACTATAAGAGCTGTTATTGTGAAGTGGAAACGTCTAGGAACAACAACGGCTCAGCTGCAAAGTGGTAGACCACACAAGTTCACAGAACGGGACAGCCGAGTGCTGAAGTGCATAGCGTATAAAAAAAACATCTGTCCTCGGTTGCAACACTCACTACCGAGTTCCAAACTGCTTCTGGAAGCAACAGCAGCACAAGAACTGTTCGTCTGGAACTTCATGAATTCGGTTTCCAAGCCTAAGATCACCATGTGCAATGCCAAGCATCGGCTGGAGTGGTGTAAAGCTCGCCGCCATTGGACTCTGGAGAAGTGGAAACGTGTTCTCTAGAGTGATGAATCACGCTTCACAATCTGGTTGTCCAGCGGACGAGTCTGGGTTTGGCGGATGCCAAGGGAACGCTACCTGCCCCAATGTATAGTGCCAACTGTAAAGTTTGGTGGAGGAGGAATAATGGTCTGGGGCTGTTTTTCATGGTTCTGGCCCCTTAGTTCCAGTGAAGGGAAATCTGAACGCTACAGCATACAGTGACATTCTAGACGATTCTGTGCTTACAACTTTGTGGCAACAGTTTCCTGTTTCAGCATGACAATGCTCCCGTGAACAAAGCAAGGTCCATACAGAAATTGGTTGTCAAGATCGGTGTGGAAGAACTTCATTGGCCTGCACAGAGCCCTGACCTCAGGTGAATAATGTATATTCAATAGGAGTTTGGACGTTAATTTAGTTACTGAGCTTGTTTTGGCTAATTTCACACGGCTACAGATGGAAGAAGCAATCTGTTTCCCTTCCGTTTGGAAGAAGCAATCTGTTTCCCTTCCATTTGGAAGAAGCAATCTGTTTCCCTTCCGTTTGGAAGAAGCGATCTGTTTTCTAAAAGTGCAGCAGTAATGACTTCATTCACAGCTTTGCAAACGGAGGCAGTTGGTTCGGTGAAGAAGGAGACGTGAGGCAGAGACACTACGTGGCCAAAAGTATATGTGGACACCCCTTCAAATTAGTGAATTCTATTTCAGCCACACTCATTGCTGACAGGTGTATAAAATCGAGCACCTAGCAATGCAATCTCCATAGACAAACGTCTGTAAAATGGCCCGTACTGAAGAGTTCATTGACTTTCAACGTGGCACCGTCATAGGATGCCACCTTTCCAACAAGTCAGTTCATCAAATGTCTGCCCTGCTAGAGTTTCTCCCGGTGAACTGTAAGAGCTGTTATTGTGAAGTGGAAACGTCTAGGAGCAACAACGGCTCAGCCACAAGGTGGTAGGCCACACAAGTTCACAGAATGAGCACAATAACTGTTGGTTGAGAGCTTCATGAAATGGGTTTCCATGGCCGAGCAGCCGCACACAAGCCTAAGATCACCTTGCACAATGCCAAGCGTCAGCTGGAGTGGAGTAAAACTCGCCGCCATTGGACTCTGGGGCAGTGGAAACGCGTTCTCTATAGTGATAAATCACGCTTCACCATCTGGTAGTCCAACAGATTAATCTGGGTTTAGCAGATGCCAGTATAACGCTACCTGCCCGAATGCGTAGTGCCAACTGTAAAGTTTGGTGGAGGAGGAATGGTCTGGGGCTGTTTTTCATGTTTCGGGCTAAGCCCCTTAGTTTCAGTAAAGGGAAATATTAATTCTACAGCATACAATGACATTCTAGACGACTTTGTGGCAACAGTTTCCTGTTTCAGCATGACAATGCCCCTGTGCACAAAGCGAGATCCATACAGAAATGGTTTGTCAAGATCGGTGTGAAAGAACTTGACTGGCCTGCACAGAGCCCTGACCTCAACCCCATAGAACACCTTTGGGATGAATTGGAACGTCGACTGTGATCCTGGCCTAATCACCCAACATCAGTGCCCGACCTCACTAATACTCTTGTGGCTGAATGGAAGTAAGTCCCGACAGCAATGTTCCAACATCTGTGGAAAGCCTTCCCAGAAGAGTGGAGGCTGTTATAGCAGCAATGTTCCAACATCTAGTGGAAAGCCTTCCCAGAAGAGTGGAGGCTGTTATAGCAGCAATGTTCCAACATCTAGTGGAAAGCCTTCCCAGAAGAGAGGAGGCTGTTATAGCAGCAATGTTCCAACATCTAGTGGAAAGCCTTCCCAGAAGGCAGGAGGCTGTTATAGCAGCAAAGGGGGGGACCAACTCCATATTAATACTCATGATTTTGGAATGAGATGTTCAACGAGCAGGTGTCCACATACTTTTGGTAATGTAGTGTACCTATTAATATTCAGACCTCATTAATACCATGAATATTCGGACCCTTTAAGTAGTGTTGTTACCTGGGTGTGCAGTGTTGGGGGAGGGTTCAGGAGCCTTCTCTGGAACACAACATAATCAATCAGTTATAAAGCCCTACAGAAACCCAGCCTAAAACCCCAAACAGCAAGCAGTGCAGATGTAGAAGCACGGTGGCTAGGAAAAACTACTTAGAAAGGAAGGAACCTAGGAAGAAACCAAGAGAGGACCGGGGCTCTGAGGGGTGGCAAGTCCTCTACTGGCTGTACTGGCTACACCAGAGAAACCAGGCTCTGAGGGGTGACCAGTCCTCTACTGGCTGTACTGGGTAGACCAGAGGAACCAGGCTCTGAGGGGTGACCAGTCCTCTACTGGCTGTACTGGGTAGACCAGAGGAACCAGGCTCTGAGGGGTGACCAGTCCTCTACTGGCTGTACTGGGTAGACCAGAGGAACCAGGCTCTGAGGGGTGACCAGTCCTCTACTGGCTGTACTGGGTAGAGAGGAACCAGGCTCTGAGGGGTGGCAAGTCCTCTACTGGCTGTACTGGCTACACCAGAGAAACCAGGCTCTGAGGGGTGACCAGTCCTCTACTGGCTGTACTGGGTAGACCAGAGGAACCAGGCTCTGAGGGGTGACCAGTCCTCTACTGGCTGTACTGGGTAGACCAGAGGAACCAGGCTCTGAGGGGTGACCAGTCCTCTACTGGCTGTACTGGGTAGAGAGGAACCAGGCTCTGAGGGGTGACCAGTCCTCTACTGGCTGTACTGGCTACACCAGAGAAACCAGGCTCTGAGGGGTGACCAGTCCTCTACTGGCTGTACTGGGTAGACCAGAGGAACCAGGCTCTGAGGGGTGACCAGTCCTCTACTGGCTGTACTGGGTAGACCAGAGAAACCAGGCTCTGAGGGGTGACCAGTCCTCTACTGGCTGTACTGGGTAGAGAGGAACCAGGCTCTGAGGGGTGGCCAGTCTTCTACTGGCTGTACTGGGTAGACCAGAGGAACCAGCCTCTGAGGGGTGACCAGTCCTCTACTGGCTGTACTGGGTAGACCAGAGAAACCAGGCTCTGAGGGGTGACCAGTCCTCTACTGGCTGTACTGGGTAGAGAGGAACCAGGCTCTGAGGGGTGGCCAGTCTTCTACTGGCTGTACTGGGTAGACCAGAGGAACCAGCCTCTGAGGGGTGACCAGTCCTCTACTGGCTGTACTGGGTAGAGAGGAACCAGGCTCTGAGGGGTGACCAGTCCTCTACTGGCTGTACTGGGTAGACCAGAGGAACCAGCCTCTGAGGGGTGACCAGTCCTCTACTGGCTGTACTGGGTAGACCAGAGGAACCAGCCTCTGAGGGGTGAGCAGTCCTCTACTGGCTGTACTGGGTAGAGAGGAACCAGGCTCTGAGGGGTGACCAGTCCTCTACTGGCTGTACTGGGTAGACCAGAGAAACCAGGCTCTGAGGGGTGACCAGTCCTCTACTGGCTGTACTGGGTAGACCAGAGGAACCAGGCTCTGAGGGGTGACCAGTCCTCTACTGGCTGTAGTGGGTAGAGAGGAACCAGGCTCTGAGGGATGACCAGTCCTCTACTGGCTGTACTGGGTAGACTAGAGAAACCAGGCTCTGAGGGGTGACCAGTCCTCTACTGGCTGTACTGGGTAGAGAGGAACCAGGCTCTGAGGGGTGACCAGTCCTCTACTGGCTGTACTGGGTAGACCAGAGGAACCAGGCTCTGAGGGGTGACCAGTCCTCTACTGGCTGTACTGGGTAGAGAGGAACCAGGCTCTGAGGGGTGGCCAGTCCTCTTCTGGCTGTACTGGGTAGACCAGAGGAACCAGGCTCTGAGGGGTGGCCAGTCCTCTACTGGCTGTACTGGGTAGACCAGAGGAACCAGGCTATGAGGGGTGACCAGTCCTCTACTGGCTGTACTGGGTAGAGAGGAACCAGGCTCTGAGGGGTGACCAGTCCTCTTCTGGCTGTACTGGTTAGACCAGAGGAACCAGCCTCTGAGGGGTGACCAGTCCTCTACTGGCTGTACTGGGTAGACCAGAGGAACCAGGCTCTGAGGGGTGACCAGTCCTCTACTGGCTGTACTGGGTAGACCAGAGGAACCAGGCTCTGAGGGGTGACCAGTCCTCTACTAGCTGTACTGGGTAGAGAGGAACCAGGCTCTGAGGGGTGACTGTTGTGTACTATCATCTGTGTGCGTGCGTGCGTGCGCGTGTGTGTGTACCTGCAGTGTACTTGCAGATGAAATTGTTCTTGGTGTCACAGTTATCATCGTTCCATTGGAACATGTAGAGTCCTCCGAGGCCTGGAGGTGCGGACGGCTGGTGGTACATCACCACACACACCTCATATCCACAGGACGGCTCGTCCAGGTGCCAGTTCCTAACACACACACACACACACACACACACACACACACACACACAGGAACACACAGTAACACACACAGTAACACACACAGTAACACACACAGTAACAAACAGTAACACACAGTAACACACAGTAAGACACAGTAACACACACAGTAACACACAGTAAGACACACAGTAACACACTGTAACACACTGTAACACACAGTAACACACACAGTAACACACAGTAAGACACACAGTAACACACAGTAACACACACAGTAACACACAGTAACACACACAGTAACACACAGTAACACACACAGTAACACACAGTAACACACACTGTAAGACACACAGTAACACACAGTAAGACACACAGTAACACACAGTAACACACAGTAACACACACAGTAACACACAGTAACACATAGTAAGACACAGTAACACACACAGTAACGCACACTGTAACACACACAGTAACACACACAGTAACACACAGTAAGACACACAGTAAGACACACAGTAACACACAGTAAGACACACAGTAACACACACAGTAACACACAGTAACACACAGTAACACACAGTAAGACACACAGTAACACACAGTAACACACACAGTAACACACAGTAACACACACAAAGGTAAAGTTACACACCGCTATCTATTATTATATGAACTATTGCATGTAAGCAGAAGGAGGCGTGGCTAATAGCCGACCCAGACGATGGAGGCGTGGCTAATAGCCGACCCAGACGATGGAGGCGTGGCTAATAGCCGACCCAGACGATGGAGGCGTGGCTAATAGCCGACCCAGACGATGGAGGCGTGGCTAATAGCAGACTCACCTGAAGGAAGTGAAGTTTAATTGTATTTTTTATTTTTATTTAACCGTATTTAACGAGGCAAGTCAGTTAAGAACAAATTCTTATTTACAATGACGGCCTACCAAAATGCAAAAGGCCTCCTGCAGGGACGGGGCTGGGATAAAAAATCTAAATGTAGGACAAAACACACATCACGACAAGAGAGACACCACAACACTACATAAAGAGAGACCTAATACAACAACATAACATGGTAGCAACACATGACAACACAGCATGGTAGCAACACATGACAACACAGCATGGTAGCAACACATGACAACACAGCATGGTAGCAACACATGACAACACAGCATGGTAGCAACACATGACAACACGGCATGGTAGTAACACATGACAACACAGCATGGTAGCAACACATGACAACACGGCATGGTAGTAACACATGACAACACAGCATGGTAGCAACACATGACAACACGGCATGGTAGCAGCACAACATGACAACAACATGGTAGCATAACAACATGGTAGCAACACAACGTTGTAGCAACACAACATGACAGCAACATGGTAGCAACACAACATGACAGCAACATGGTAGCAACACAACATGGTAGAAGAACAACATGGTAGAAACACAACATGACAACAACATGGTAGCAACACAACATGGTAGCAACACAACATGACAACAACATGGTAGCAACACAACATGGTAGCAACACAACATGACAACAACATGACAACAACATGGTAGAAACACAACATGACAACAACATGGTAGCAACACAACATGACAACAACATGGTAGAAACACAACATGGTAGCAACACAACATGACAACATGGTAGAAACACAACATGACAACAACATGGTAGCAACACAACATAACAACAACATGGTAGCAACACAACATGACAACAACATGGTAGCAACACAACATGACAACAACATGGTAGAAACACAACATGGTAGAAACACAACATGGTAGCAACACAACATGGTAGCAACACAACATGACAACATGGTAGAAACACAACATGGTAGCAGAACAACATGATTGAGTCTTTGAATGAAGAGATGGAGATAAAACTGTCCAGTTTGAGTGTTTGTTGCAGCTCATTCCAGTCGCTAGCTGCAGCAAACTGAAAAGAGGAGCGACCCAGGGATGTGTGTGCTTGGGGGGCTTAAAGCAGACCCACCTGAAGGAGGCGTGGCTTAAAGCAGACCCACCTGAAGGGGGCGTGGCTTAAAGCAGACCCACCTGAGGGAGGCGTGGCTTAAAGCAGACCCACCTGAAGGGGGCGTGGCTTAAAGCAGACCTACCTGAAGGAGGCGGGGCTCCCGTCGGTCCAGTAGTACTGTGAGGGACAGTCGTCGACGTTTTCCGTGTCACCATGGTTACGACGTAGGCCAATCCAGAAGTCTCCGTCGGAGGGACGGAGCTCCCTGACTAGCTGCTCTATGATTCGCTGTTCGGCCGGTGACTCAACGCTCAGCAGCTCCCCTCCGTCACGGCGACACGCTAGCTTCGCCTCCAGGAAGCTGAGCCGCCGTCCAGGGTCAGAAAAATAGGCCAGCTTATAGCAGGGCCGGGCCCGGTCCACCCTACACACACGCTGGCCTACACACGCACACACACACACACTGTTATTTATAGTGTAAATTTCTCCATCGATGTACGTAGCATTAGCTAAACTGGGCCAGCCATTTTTTATTCATACTGGTTAATAAACAACCCTGCACCTCACCTCTGACTTCAAAGAACTCTGCTATGGAGGGACAGACAGACAGACAGACAGACAGACAGACAGACAGACAGACAGACAGACAGACAGACAGACAGACAGACAGACAGACAGAGAGAGAGAGGGGCCAGTTAATGTCATGTTATTTTATGTTATATTTCTGTGTTAAATGAAATCCCCTTCCAACATAATGACATCAACAACATTCTGATGTAGATGAGAGAGACTGGGCTAGGGCGGTACACCGGGATATTCAGTACTACCGGCACTGAACACAAGGGGTGCTGTTTTATTAAACCCCACTGATCATCTGTAATCCAAAGGTTAGCAATGCTAACAAGTACATGTACAATCCCATAGAGAATGCTAACTAAATGCTAATGAGTGTATTGTGAACATTTTATAGTGTCTGACCTAAACTATACAAGTATACAATTAACTAAAAAATGCTACTCACATTTTGCTGCACACACATAACTAATATTAGACATGAAGGCTCTTGATCCAGGAGGGGATTCTCTGCTGTTACCAAGCGAATCCTTGATTTTGGAAGACGCTAACCACTTAGCTAGATAGCTAAATAGCTACGACACTGTAAATTAGCAAACCAAATCCACAACTGCAGAACATTTAGCACATTTTAGACAACTATCTTAATAGCTACAAGATATCTAGCTGGCAAACATTTAATTACGAATTCCATGCTGTAATTAGATCACCTAGCGCATGCTGCACAACACTTAAAAAGTAGCAACAAATATTCTAATTGTTTAAAAAAAAATCAAAGAAATAGTTTCAATGGTATTGAAAAACCGTCCCGTGGATTTTTCCAAATACCCCGGTATATATGGTATACCTCCCAAGAGAGAACCAACCACTGTCTGTATCTGAGGAACAGAGATGATAGAGAACCAACCACTGTCTGTATCTGATTATAGAGAACCAACCACTGTCTGTATCTGATGATAGAGAACCAACCACTGTCTGTATCTGATGATATAGAACCAACCACTGTCTGTATCTGAGGATAGAGAACCAACCACTGTCTGTATCTGATGATAGAGAACCAACCACTGTCTGTATCTGATGATAGAGAACCAACCACTGTCTATTTCTGATGATAGAGAACCAACCACTGTCTGTATCTGATGATAGAGAACCAACCACTGTCTGTATCTGATGATAGAGAACCAACCACTGTCTATATCTGATGATATAGAACCAACCACTGTCTGTATCTGATGATAGAGAACCAACCACTGTCTGTATCTGATGATAGAGAACCAACCACTGTCTATATCTGATGATAGAGAACCAACCACTGTCTGTATCTGATGATAGAGAACCAACCACTGTCTGTATCTGATGATATAGAACCAACCACTGTCTGGATCTGATAGAGAACCAACCACTGTCTGTATCTGATGATAGAGAACCAACCACTGTCTGTATCTGATGATAGAGAACTAACCACTGTCTGTATCTGATGATATAGAACCAACCACTGTCTGTATCTGAGGATAGAGAACCAACCACTGTCTGTATCTGATGATAGAGAACCAACCACTGTCTATATCTGATGATAGAGAACCAACCACTGTCTGTATCTGATGATATAGAACCAACCACTGTCTGTATCTGAGGATAGAGAACCAACCACTGTCTATATCTGATGATAGAGAACCAACCACTGTCTATATCTGATGATAGAGAACCAACCACTGTCTGTATCTGATGATAGAGAACCAACCACTGTCTGTATCTGATTATAGAGAACCAACCACTGTCTGTATCTGATTATAGAGAACCAACCACTGTCTGTATCTGATAGAGAACCAACCGCTGTCTGTATCTGAGGATAGAGAACCAACCACTGTCTGTATCTGATGATATAGAACCAACCACTGTCTGTATCTGAGGATAGAGAACTAACCACTGTCTGTATCTGAGGATAGAGAACCAACCACTGTCTGTATCTGATGATAGAGAACCAACCACTGTCTGTATCTGAGGATAGAGAACCAACCACTGTCTGTATCTGAGGATAGAGAACCAACCACTGTCTGTATCTGATGATAGAGAACCAACCACTGTCTGGATCTGATAGAGAACCAACCACTGTCTGTATCTGAGGATAGAGAACCAACCACTGTCTGTATCTGAGGATAGAGAACCAACCACTGTCTGTATCTGAGGAAGAGTCTCTAGGATACTGCTGCAGCCTCACTGTCAACCATAGCTGTCTGTGATGAGCTTAATGCAGCATTTCTGCTCTGGCAAGACTTGTAGGATGATGAAGCTACTGCAGAATCAGTCTGGATTAATTAACAGCGTACTGTAACACCCCTGTCTGGATTAATTAACAGCGTACTGTAACACCACTGTCTGGATTAATTAACATCACTGTCTGGATTAATTAACACCACTCTCTGGATTAATTAACATCACTGTCTGGATTAATTAACATCACTGTCTGGATTAATTAACATCACTGTCTGGATTAATTAACAGCGTACTGTAACACCACTGTCTGGATTAATTAACATCACTGTCTGGATTAATTAACATCACTGTCTGGATTAATTAACACCACTGTCTGGATTAATTAACAGCGTACTGTAACACCACTGTCTGGATTAATTAACAGCGTACTGTAACATCACTGTCTGGATTAATTAACAGCGTACTGTAACACCCCTGTCTGGATTAATTAACAGCGTACTGTAACATCACTGTCTGGATTAATTAACAGCGTACTGTAACTCCACTGTCTGGATTAATTAACAGCGTACTGTAACTCCACTGTCTGGATTAATTAACAGCGTACTGTAACACCACTGTCTGGATTAATTAACATCACTGTCTGGATTAATTAACATCACTGTCTGGATTAATTAACATCACAGTCTGGATTAATTAACACCACTGTCTGGATTAATTAACAGCGTACTGTAACATCACTGTCTGGATTAATTAACAGCGTACTGTAACACCACTGTCTGGATTAATTAACAGCGTACTGTAACATCACTGTCTGGATTAATTAACAGCGTACTGTAACACCCCTGTCTGGATTAATTAACAGCGTACTGTAACATCACTGTCTGGATTAATTAACAGCGTACTGTAACTCCACTGTCTGGATTAATTAACAGCGTACTGTAACTCCACTGTCTGGATTAATTAACAGCGTACTGTAACACCACTGTCTGGATTAATTAACAGCGTACTGTAACACCACTGTCTGTATAGTAAGGCTTGTTACGCCTACAAGGCTATATAACAAAAAAAAGTGTACTTGTGTGTGAAAGTGTGTGTGTCTGTCTGTGGTATGTGTGAGGCAGGGTTTCCGATAGCCGGCTTTTAGCCACAAAAAAAATAGAAAAGCCAATTAATAAAATTGGCGCAGGCCAGTTGCCCTGGAGAAGAAAAAAAAATCCCAGCCTCTTCACTGATGGCAACACCAGTCAATGTACAGTACTGTGCAAAAGTTTTAGGCAGGTGTGAAAAAAATGCTGTAAATTAAGAATGCTTTCAACACTAGACATGTTAATAGATTATATTTATCAATTAACTAAATGCAAAGTGACAGACGAAAAATCTAAATCAAATCCATATTTGTTGTGACCACCTTTTGCCTTATGGTGGCAAAATTGCAAGATTATGTTATAATGCTTTTATTGCATCATGGTTGTTTTATTTAACAGAATAGAGTATTTTGTTAACTATTGTGTGTGTTCTACTGAGGATGGGCCTCTGGGAGATAACGCTGACCGGAGATTTAAGATGTCTTTGGGTGATAAAACCTTAAGAGCATTCCAGAACATGAGTTAATGTTTCTGTTCTATACCGTACCAGGAAGAGATGGGTCCAGTTTGGAGTAGGAGGACCAGACACTGGTCTGTTCTATACCGTACCAGGGAGAGACGGGTCCAGTTTGGAGTAGGAGGACCAGACACTGGTCTGTTCTATACCGTAGCAGGAAGAGATGGGTCCAGTTTGGAGTAGGAGGACCAGACACTGGTCTGTTCTATACCGTACCAGGGAGAGACGGGTCCAGTTTGGAGTAGGAGGACCAGACACTGGTCTGTTCTATACCGTACCAGGAAGAGACGGGACCAGTTTGGAGTAGGAGGACCAGACACTGGTCTGTTCTATACCGTACCAGGAAGAGACGGATCCAGTTTGGGGTAGGAGGACCAGACGCTGGTCTGTTCTATACCGTACCAGGGAGAGATGGATCCAGTTTGGAGTAGGAGGACCAGGGACTGGTCTGTTCTATACCGTACCAGGGAGAGACGGATCCAGTTTGGAGTAGGAGGACCAGACACTGGTCTCTATACAATGAACACTGTTGACACAGCAGATACTGTCTGCTATGTATTATAGATATCTTTCATACAAATCTTCACCTTGTGACCCATTCTATATATCTGCTGTTCGTCATGTAGGTTGAAAGGGGTGTATCTTGACTATAAAAGACCTTTGTACTTTTGTCTCGGCGCTCCCAACGGATCATCAGAGACGGTGATTCGTCCACCAGCCATCGCTATTGCAAAGCTCTCACCATTAAAGATGTAGTTTAAATATAACTCTGACTTGTGTGATAAGTTTGTCTGTCCTCATTTGATAGTAAAGAAATGAACCACCACAGCCTTCAAAACAGCATCAGTTCTTCTAGGTACACTTGCACAAAGTCAGGGATTTTGTAGACATGTAGTCAGGTGTATGATTAAACAATTATACCAAACAGGTGCTAATGATCATCAATTCAATATGCAGGTTGAAACGCAATCATTAACTGAAACAGAAACAGCTGTGTAGGAGGAATAAAACTGGCTGAGGAACAGCCAAATTCAGCTAACAAGATGAGGTTTCTGAAGACAGTTTACTGTCTAAAGTCAAGACTGAGCACAGCAACAAGTCACAAGGTAGTTATACTGCATCAGCAAGGTCTCTCCCAGGCAGAAATTTCAAGTCAGACAGGGGTTTCCAGATGTGCTGTCCAAGCTCGTTTGAAGAAGCACAAAGAAACGGGAAACGTCGAGGACCGTAGACGCAGTGGTCGGCCAAGGAAACTTACTGCAGCAGATGAAAGACACATCATGCTTACTTCACTTCACAATCTGGAAGATGTCCAGCAGTGACATCAGATCAGAATTGTCAGAAAACAGTGGGACCCTGGTACACCCATCTACTGTCTGGAAAAGTCTGGTCAGAAGTGGCCTTCATGGAAGACTTGCGGCCAAAAAGCCATACTTCCGACGTGGAAACAAGGCCAAGCGATTCAACTAAGCACGAAAACACAGGAACTGGGGTGCAGAAAAATGGCAGCAGGTGCTCTGGACTCATGAGTCAAAATGTTAAATATTTGGCTGTAGCAAAGGGCAGTTTGTTCGCCGAAGGGCTGGAGAGCGGTACACAAATGAGTGTCTGCAGGCAACAGTGAAGCATGGTGGAGGTTCCTTGGAGGTTTGGTGCTGCATTTCTGCAAATGGAGTTGGAGATTTGGTCAGAATTAATGGTCTCCTCAATGCTGAGAAGTACAGGCAGATACTTATCCATCATGCAGGTAGCATAGTGGGGCGGCAGGTAGCCTAGTGGTTAGAGCCTAGTGGGGCGGCAGCTAGCCTAGTGGTTAGAGCCTAGTAGGGCGGCAGGTAGCCTAGTGGTTAGAGCCTAGTGGTTAGCCTAGCGAGGCGGCAGGTAGCCTAGTGGTTAGAGCCTAGTGGTTAGCCTAGTGGGGCGGCAGGTAGCCTAGTGGTTAGAGCCTAGTGGTTAGCCTAGTGAGGTGGCAGGTAGCCTAGTGGTTAGAGTCTAGTGGTTAGCCTAGTGGGGCGGCAAGTAGCCTAGTGGTTAGAGCCTAGTGGTTAGCCTAGTGGGGCGGCAGGTAGCCTAGTGGTTAGAGCGTTGGGCCAGTAACCGAAAGGTTGCTAGATTGAATCCCCGAGCTGACAAGGTAAAAATCTGTTGCTCTGCCCCTGAACAAGACAGTTTACCCACTGTTCCCCAGTAGGAGGTCATTGTAAATAAGAATTTGTTCTTTACTGACTTGCCTAGTTAAATAAAGGTAAAAAAATAATAAAAATAATTTTAAAAATGCAATACCATCAGGGAGGAATCTGATTGGCTCCAAATGCATTCCGCAGCATGACAACGACCCCAAACATACAGTCAACGACCCCAAACATACAGTCAACGACCCCAAACATACAGCGAAAGTCATTAAGAACTATCTTCAGTGTAAAGAAGAACAAGGAGTCCTGGAAGTGATGGTATGGCCCCCACAGAGCCCTGATCTCTACATCGTCGAGTCTGTCTGGGATTACATGAAGAGAGAGAAGCACCTGAGACTGCCTAAATCCACAGAAGATCTGTGGTTAGTTAACCAAGATGTTTGGGCCAACCTACTTGCCGAGTTCCTTCATAAACTGTGTGCAAATATACCTAGAATAATTTATGCTGTTTTGAAGGCAAAGGGTGGTAATTGATAAATATAATCTATTAACATGTCGTGTTGAAAGCATTTTCCAATTTAACAGCATTTTTTCACACCTGCCTAAAACTTTTGCACAGTACTGTAAATACATTTGATTGGTCATGTTTATCGGTCTATACATGACTTTCTAAAATGTAGTGGAATTAAATTGGTGCAGTATATTTGTTATGTATCTTATTTATCACATGGGTACAGTATACAGATGCAGATCCTTTGAGTGGAAAATCTGTCAGACAGAGGGACAGCTGTTGCTACAGCATCTCAAACAGGAAATGCGTAGACAAGGGAAGGCAGGCTTCATCAGTGCATCACACCCCACTTTGCAATGAGCTGGAGACAGCCTGGTTCCTCTCTAGGTTTCTTCCTAGGTTCTGGCCTTTCTAGGGAGTTTTTCCCAGCCACCGTGCTTCTACACCTGCATTGCTTGCTGTTTGGGGTTTTAGGCTGGGTTTCTGTACAGCACTTTGAGATATCTGCTGATGTGAGAAGGGTTTTATAAAAACATTAGTTTGAAATTTGAGTGGGTATACATTTGAAAATATATATTTAATTGTTTGAAATCCGAACGTTTTACTACATATTATGAGGCTTGTCTTACCTTGTTTCAAAGCAGCCTAGCCAAAATCCGACCATATCTATGGAGGCAATTATTTAATATCAACTTTCTTTCATTGTGCAGTAGCCAAAGACACAATCCGGGTCATATTAGCATCCCATGCTAGTTGATGATAATCCTACTCCCATTAGCAACCCATGCTAGTTGATGATAATCCTAGTCATATTAGCAACCCATGCTAGTTGATGATAATCCTAGTCATATTAGCATCCCATGCTAGTTGATGATAATCCTAGTCATATTAGCAACCCATGCTAGTTGATGATAATCCAAGTCATATTAGCAACCCATGCTAGTTGATGATAATCCTAGTCATATTATCAACCCATGCTAGTTGATGATAATCCTAGTCATATTAGCAACCCATGCTAGTTGATGATAATCCTAGTCATATTAGCAACCCATGCTAGTTGATGATAATCCTAGTAATATTAGCATCCCATGCTAGTTGTTGATAATCCTAGTCATATTAGCAACCCATGCTAGTTGATGATAATCCTAGTCATATTAGCAACCCATGCTAGTTGGTGATAATCCTAGTCATATTATCAACCCATGCTAGTTGATTATAATCCTAGTCATATTAGCAACCCATGCTAGTTGATGCATATTAGATCTCCCCTCTTTGCTAACAAGCCACTGCTCCAAAACCGCCATAAAAAGCCAGACTACGGTTTGCAACTGCACATGGGGACAAAGATCGTACTTTTTGGAGAAATGTCCTCTGGTCTGATGAAACAAAAATAGAACTGTTTGGCCATAATGACCATCGTTATGTTTGGAGGAAAAAGGGGGAGGCTTGCAAGCCGAAGAACACCATTCCAACCGTGAAGCACGGGGGTGGCAGCATCATGTTGTGGCGGTGCTTTGCTGCAGGAGGGACTGGTGCACTTCACAAAATAGATGGCATCATGAGGTGGAAAATGATGTGGATACAGTGAAGCAAAATCTCAAGACATCAGTCAGGAAGTTAAGCTTGGTCGCAAATGGGTCTTCCAAATGGACAATGACCCCAAGCAAACTTGAACTCAATCCCATAGACAATTTGTGGACAGAACGGAAAAAGTGTGTGCGAGCAAGGAGGCCTACAAACTTGACTCAGTTACACCAGCTCTGTCAGGAGGAATGGGCCAAAATTCACCCAACTTATTGTGGGAAGCTTGTGGAAGGCTACCCGAAACATTTTACACAAGTTAAACATTTAATGGCAATGCTAACAAATACTAATTGAGTGTATGTAAACTTCTGACCCACTGGGAATGTGATGAAAGAAATAAAAGCTGAAATAAATCACTCTACTATTATTTTGCCATTTCTTAAAATAAAGTGGTGATCCTAACTGACCTAAGACAGGGAATTTGTACATTGATCTGGTACTTCCTATATATAGCTCCACATTGATCTGGTACTGGTACTCCCTGTATATAGCTCCACATTGATCTGGTACTCCCTGTATATAGCTCCACATTGATCTGGTACTTCCTGTATATAGCTCCACATTGATCTGGTACTCCCTGTATATAGCTCCACATTGATCTGGTACTTCCTGTATATAGCTCCACATTGATCTGGTACTTCCTGTATATAGCTCCACATTGATCTGGTACTCCCTGTATATAGCTCCACATTGATCTGGTACTGGTACTTCCTGTATATAGCTCCACATTGATCTGGTACTTCCTGTATATAGCTCCACATTGATCTGGTACTCCCTGTATATAGCTCCACATTGATCTGGTACTTCCTGTATATAGCTTCACATTGATCTGGTACTTCCTGTATATAGCTCCACATTGATCTGGTACTTCCTGTATATAGCTCCACATTGATCTGGTACTTCCTGTATATAGCTCCACATTGATCTGGTACTTCCTGTATATAGCTCCACATTGATCTGGTACTTCCTGTAAATAGCTCCACATTGATCTGGTACTGGTACTCCCTGTATATAGCTCCACATTGATCTGGTACTGGTACTCCCTGTATATAGCTCCACATTGATCTGGTACTCCCTGTATATAGCTCCACATTGATCTGGTACTTCCTGTATATAGCTCCACATTGATCTGGTACTTCCTGTATATAGCTCCACATTGATCTGGTACTTCCTGTATATAGCTCCACATTGATCTGGTACTCCCTGTATATAGCTCCACATTGATCTGGTACTGGTACTTCTTGTATATAGCTCCACATTGATCTGGTACTCCCTGTATATAGCTCCACATTGATCTGGCACTGGTACTCCCTGTATATAGCTCCACATTGATCTGGTACTGGTACTTCCTGTATATAGCTCCACATTGATCTGGTACTTCCTGTATATAGCTCCACATTGATCTGGTACTTCCTGTATATAGCTCCACATTGATCTGGTACTCCCTGTATACAGCTCCACATTGATCTGGTACTGGTACTCCCTGTATATAGCTCCACATTGATCTGGTACTTCCTGTATATAGGTCCACATTGATCTGGTACTTCCTGTATATAGCTCCACATTGATCTGGTACTTCCTGTATATAGCTCCACATTGATCTGGTACTTCCTGTATATAGCTCCACATTGATCTGGTACTTCCTGTATATAGATCCACATTGATCTGGTACTTCCTGTATATAGCTCCACATTGATCTGGTACTTCCTGTATATAGCTCCACATTGATCTGGTACTTCCTGTATATAGCTCCACATTGATCTGGTACTTCCTGTATATAGCTCCACATTGATCTGGTACTTCCTGCATATAGCTCCACATTGATCTGGTACTTCCTGTATACAGCTCCACATTGATCTGGTACTTCCTGTATATAGCTCCACATTGATCTGGTACTTCCTGTATACAGCTCCACATTGATCTGGTACTTCCTGTATATAGCTCCACATTGATCTGGTACTTCCTGTATATAGATCCATTCTTGTGTATTTTATTTCATTCCTCTTGTTACTATTTTTTATTTTAAGTATTATTTTTAAACTCTGCATCTCTTCAGCAAGCATTTCACAATAAAGTCTATACCAGTTGTATTCAACACATGTTACAAATACAATATGATTTGATTTGGTGTGTCTCACTCACCGGTGATAAGGCTGGCCGCAGCAGACTGGAGCAAACACACAACCACCAGATTCACCATCTGGTCCTTCCTCCTTCTCTTCTTTACCTCTCCCTCCATCAGAGAACTGACCAACTGCAGCCCCGAAGTCAGATATACAGGCTTTATTAACAACGCACTACTGTACAGGCTACTAACTACTCAAGATAATAGAGACCAGGCTTACGACAGAGAGACTCTCCCTACACACACTGAACCACTGGTAGAGAGAGAGAGAGAGAGAGAGAGAGTGTATGTGGATGTAATCTTTTAAGAGCAGTTTTAATGATGATGAGGAGGGGGGAGAGGAGGGGGAGGTGGAGGGGAAGGAGAAGGGGGAGGAGGAGGGGGAGGAGGAGGAGGGGGGGAGGAGGAGGGGGAGGGGGGAGGAGGGGAGGAGGAGGGGAAGGAGGGGGAGGAGGAGGAGGAGGAGGGGGAGGAAGATGTTAGTTATTGATCTTGAGAGTCGGGGATCTAATCAGCAGAGTGCTACTGGGTCTAAACGCTGACTAGACTACAGACACACTACTGACTAGACTACAGACACACTACTGACTAAACTACAGACACACTACTGACTAGACTACAGACACGCTACTGACTAGACTACAGACACACTACTGACTAGACTACAGACACACTACTGGCTAGACTACAGACACACTACTGGCTAGACTACAGACACACTACTGGCTAGACTACAGACACACTACTGACTAGACTACAGACACACTACTGACTAGACTACAGACACACACTACTGATTAGACTACAGACACACTACTGACTAGACTACAGACACACTACAGACTAGACTACAGACACACTACTGACAAGACTACAGACACACTACTGACTAGACTACAGACACACTACTGACAAGACCACAGACACACACTACTGGCTAGACTACAGACACACACTACTGACTAGACTACAGACACACACTACTGACTAGACTACAGACACACTACTGACTAGACTACAGACACACTACTGGCTAGACTACAGACACACACTACTGGCTAGACTACAGACACACACTACTGACTAGACTACAGACACACTACCGACTAGACTACAGACACATTACTGACTAGACTACAGACACACTACTGCCTAGACTACAGACACACTACTGGCTAGACTACAGACACACTACTGGCTAGACTACAGACACACTACTGGCTAGACTACAGACACACACTACTGGCTAGACTACAGACACACTACTGACTAGACTACAGACACACTACTGACTAGACTACAGACACACTACTGACTCGACTACAGACACACACTACTGACTAGACTACAGACACACTACTGACTAGACTACAGACACACCCTACTGGCTAGACTACAGACACACACTACTGACTAGACTACAGACACACTACTGACTAGACTACAGACACACACTACTGGCTAGACTACAGACACACACTACTGACTAGACTACAGACACACTACTGGCTAGACTACAGACACACACTACTGACTAGACTACAGACACACTACTGACAGTAGCTTAACTGGCATCGTAGCGTCTGTCAGCAGACTGGCATGCGACAGCTAACGAGGAGGAGATTTTTTTGTCCCTGATCATTTGGACAAAACGAGTATCTGATGTATTATGGTGGTAAAGTTATGACATCATTAGCACTGAACATGTAAACAAACAAGCTATTGGTGACAAAACATTCAGTTGGAACGTTAATGATACTTGTGATAATACCCGAGAAGCCAGTGTTTGGAGGACGTATTGAAACGCTACCCAGTCGTTCGTTCTAAACGTTCCATTGCCATACTGGCTGGCAACGTTCTTATCCCTTGCTTGCTAGCTAGCCAACTACGGCTAACTTACAGTCAGGTCAAACAGTGCAGCCAGAATAACAACAGTAGCTGCATTTCTTTAAGCTGTTTTCTAGTGACATTTATTTGGATACATCCATAACAATGAGCTGAGGATGCACGATTTCACCTGGCATAGAAAATGTGCTCTCTCATCAGGACACTCGTTGTTCAGAGGAGCTAGCCAACAACACAGCCAACAACACAGGCAACAACACAACCAACAACACAGCTAAACACAATCACTTCAAACTGAAGCTGGAAAGACTGCAAACTAGCTGCACCTCTTTTCATTTCACCTTTTCTCAATGTACATTTCTTTGTCTCTATCCATAAACATCATGCCAGCTGATTCATGATTTCAACTGGCTGAGAAACGCTGCCTGCCTGTCTATCTCGTCTCGACTCCCGACATGTTCATTACTATGGGACAGCTGGATATCGAAGTTCAATACAGAAACAATGTTGCAAATGTCGGAGAGACAGACAGCAAGTTTTATACAAATCTCTGCTGTTGTAAACTAAATGTTAGTCATAAAGAAATGTGAGATAATATCCAGATGCTTTTTATAGTGGACGTCAAGTTTATAAATTGCCTGGCTGGGCTGATGAGACAGTGGATTCAGATGGAACAGGGTGAATAGGCATTTCAACGTCATAGATGTAGCCCGGTGGTAACTTGGGGATTAGGCACCGGCTGGAATGATCTTTTAACCAAACCGCATTAGACCCACCCGTTGTATAAATAGAAATAAACTTGAACCAATATCTTTGTGTTAGAGACCTCAGAAAGCTCAGACTTAAACTTACATTCACCAGCTCTGCAAGCGCTATAGGGTCAAAATACGTTAGTTGATCACCAAATATCGACTTTTGCTGAGCAACTATTTTCATTTACTTACGGTCAAAAAATCTAAAATGTACAAGCAACCGGAAAAAAATCCTATTCGGCAAATCAATCATTACTGCCACTCACAGGTCAGAAGTCTACAACAGCTCGTTACGCTGGGCGGTGCCACAGGTCAGAAGTCTACAACAGCTCATTACGCTGGGCGGTGCCACAGGTCAGAAGTCTACAACAGCTCGTTACGCTGGGCGGTGCCACAGGTCAGAAGTCTACAACAGCTCGTTACACTGGGCGGTGCCACAGCTCAGAAGTCTACAACAGCTCAATACGCTGGGCGGTGCCACAGGTCAGAAGTCTACAACAGCTCGTTACGCTGGGCGGTGCCACAGCTCAGAAGTCTACAACAGCTCAATACGCTGGGCGGTGCCACAGGTCAGAAGTCTACAACAGCTCATTACGCTGGGCGGTGCCACAGGTTAGAATTCTACAACAGCTCGTTACGCTGGGCGGTGCCACAGGTCAGAAGTCTACAACAGCTCATTACGCTGGGCGGTGCCACAGGTCAGAAGTCTACAACAGCTCATTACGCTGGGCGGTGCCACAGGTTAGAAGTCTACAACAGCTCATTACGCTGGGCGGTGCCACAGGTTAGAATTCTACAACAGCTCAATACGCTGGGCGGTGCCACAGGTTAGAAGTCTACAACAGCTCGTTACGCTGGGCGGTGCCACAGCTCAGAAGTCTACAACAGCTTATTACGCTGGGCGGTGCCACAGGTCAGAAGTCTACAACAGCTCAATATAGAAGGATTACTTTATCCTATCCCAGGTATTCCTTAAAGAGGTGGGGTTTCAGGTGTCTCCGGAAGGTGGTGATTGACTCCGCTGTCCTGGCGTCATGAGGGAGCTTGTTCCACCATTGGGGTGCCAGAGCAGCGAACAAATATATGGGGGATTGGAAATGTAGCAGACAATTATAGTGATGGAAGCTACAATCTACCCCCCCCCCCTGAGATTGTAGCTTCCATCACTATAGGCCTTTCCTGTTTCAGCATGACACAAAGCGTGTTCCATGCAGAAATCGTTTGTAGAGATCGGTGTGGAAATACATAACTGGTCTGCACAAAGCCCTGACCTCAACCCCGTCGAACACCTTTGGGATGAATTGGGACGCCGACTGTGAGCCAGACCTAATCATCCAACATCAGTGCCCGACCTCACTAATGCTCTTGTGGCTGAATGGAAGCAAGTCCCCTCAGCAATGTTCCAACATCTAGTGGAAAGCCTTCCCAGAAGAGTGGAGGCTGTTATAGCAGCAAAGGGGGGGACCAACTCCATATTAATGCCCATGATTTTGGAATGAGATGTTCGACGAGCAGGTGTCCACATACTTTTGTTGACCTCGGTCCTTCTTCTCTTCTTCGCGCTCTCCTTCTCAAACTGAACAGAACATAGGCTAGTCCGCGCGCAATATAGTGCATTTTATGGACTAGGCCTAATAAAAAAAATACAAAATTGGAAGAAACCTTTGACTCTCCTCCTGAACAGCTACTGTAGGCTTATGCAGCACAGCCATTGGTTAAGCAGCACAGCCATTGGTTACGCAGCACAGCCATTGGATAAGCAGCACAGCCATTGGTTACGCAGCACAGCCATTGGTTAAGCAGCACAGCCATTGGTTATGCAGCACAGCCATTGGTTAAGCAGCACAGCCATTGGTTACGCAGCACAGCCATTGGTTACGCAGCACAGCCATTGGTTAAGCAGCACAGCCATTGGTTAAGCAGCACAGCCATTGGTTAAGCAGCACAGCCATTGGTTAAGCAGCACAACAAAATGTTTTTGATGAGCAAGAGCATGTCGGGCCTCAGGGTTGGAATATCCATTGCGGTGTGTAATGCAGCCTACTTTTATTTACATCATCCCAGCAGCTATCTTAGAGATATAACTTTTTCTCTGTGCTTCTCCCAGCATGCACTTCAGAGCATATATCCTATAGGCTACGGATCATTTGATTGAGAACACACTAAATAGTCTATAGGTGCAGTTGATAGAGTTCTCAGTGGAGAATCAGAGAGGAGGGGTGGCATCGGGGCACACTTCGATATAAGAAACTAATTATAAAACACTGAAAAATATATCCTGTTATTAATGACCTATTACATGACCCTCCCCTGGGCTAGATTTAAAAAACAAACACTATACCCACCCCTTCAATGAAATGTAAAAAGTATGACACTCCCCCATTTTCCTCCAGGTAAACGTTCGGTAAATGTTGTTCCATCCCTTACCTTGGGAGATCAATAACTCACGATAGCAAATCAAATGGAAATGTTTGTAAGCGTTAGCTAGTAACAGTGGCGATGTTAGCATGCCAATCTTGGTAGGGCAAACAACCATTTTTTTTTTTTTGATGCATGCCAGCAACTCTAAACAATACATTAAATGCAGTTAATGCACTATAACTGTGACAAACGGTGCCCACGAATGTTTATGGTCTACATAAAGCTGTCCCGAGAGAGGAGCTTATGGCTGACTTGATTAAATAAATATGGCTTCTATTGACTCCGTGTTGATTTGTGTAAATGGATAAGAACCGTATTCTCCTTCAATAATAACAAACGTCGACATGAGTTTAGACTTTTGAACCCAACACAAACATTATTACATTTAGGTTCAGTAAATTCACAATGTTTGTTCTTATGCCATTAACACTTAGCTCTAAGTACAAGCAAGTGCAAGAAAAATGAGCTGCGACGAGGTCGGCCTACTGGTTCAGTAATTTCTAAATGGACAGCGACACAAATTCAGATAGATGTTAGATCAGACGCATTCAGCTGGGTGTTGAGGCCTTAACTTTACTCTTCTTTAAGACACCACAGAATGAGACCCAGACTCAGCGGTTAGCCTACCATGCAAAGTATTTTATTAGGACTATGTGGTCTAAAAAAGAAGGATAATACAATCACGAAGATCCAATTTTATGTACAGTTGAAGTCGGAAGTTTACATACACTTAGGTTGGAGTCATTAAAACTTGTTTTTCAACCATTCCACAAATTTCTTGTTAACAAACTATAGTTTTGGCAAGTCGGTTAGGACATCTACTTTGTGCATGACAAGTCATTTGTTCAACAATTGTTTACAGACAGATTATTTCACTGTATCACAATTCCAGTGGGTCAGAAGTTAACATACACTAAGTTGACTGTGCCTTTAAACAGCTTGGAAAATTCCAGAAAATGATGTCATGGCTTTAGAAGCTTCTGATAGGCCAATTGACATCATTTGAGTCAATTGGAAGTGTACCTGTGGATGTATTTCAAGGCCTACCTTCAAACTCACTGCCTCTTTGCTTGACATCATGGGAAAATCAAAAGAAATCAGCCAAGACCTCAGAAAAGAAAATGTAGACCTCAAGTCTGGTTCATCCTTGGGAGCAATTTCCAAACGCCTGAAGGTACCACGTTCATCTGTACAAACAATAGTATGCAAGTATAAACACCATGGGACCACGCAGCCTTACCGCTCAGGAAGGAGACGTGTTCTGTCTCCTAGAGATGAACGTACTTTGGTGTGAAATGTGCAAATCAATCCCAGAACAACAGCAAAGGACGTTGTGAAGATGCTGGAGGAAACAGGTACAAAAGTATCTATATCCACAGTAAAATGAGTCCTATATCGACATAACCTGAAAGGCCGCTCAGCAAGGAAGAAGCCACTGCTCCAAAATCGCCATAAAATGCCAGTCTACGGTTTGCAACTAACTGCACATGGGGACAAAGATCGTCCTTTTTGGAGAAATGTCCTCTGGTCTGATGAAACAAAAATAGAACTGTTTGGCCATAATGACCATCGTTATGTTTGGAGGAAAAAGGGGGAGACTTGCAAGCCGAAGAACACCATCCCAACCGTGAAGCACGGGGGTGGCAGCATCATGTTGTGGGGGTGCTTTGCTGCAGGAGGGACTGGTGCACTTCACAAAATAGATGGCGACATGAGAAAGGAAAATTATGTGGATATATTGAAGTAACATCTGAAGACATCAGTCAGGAAGTTAAAGCTTGGTCGCAAATGGGTCTTCCTAATGGACAATGACCCCAAGCATACTTCCAAAGTTGTGGCAAAATGGCTTAAGGACAACAAAGTCAAGGTATTGGAGTAGCCATCACAAATGGTCTGGGGCTGTTTCTCATGGTTCGGGCCTTTCAGTTCCAGTGAAGGGAAATCTAACACTTCAGAATACAATGACATTCTAGACGATTCGGTGCTTCCAACTTTGTGGCAACATTTTGGGGCCCTTTTTTGTTTCAGCGTGACAGTGCACAAAGCGAGGTCCATAGAGAAATGGTTTGTCGAGATCTGTGTGGAAGAACTTGACTTCCCTACACAGAGCCCTGACCCCATCGAACAGCTTTGGGATGAATTGGAACGCCGACTGTGAGCCAGGCCTAATCACCCAACATCAGTTCCCGACCTCACTAATGCTCTTGTGGCTGAATGGAAGCAAGTCCCTGCAGCAATGTTCCAACATCTAGTGGAAAGCCTTCCCAGAAGAGTGGAGGCTGTTATAGCAGCAATGTTCCAACATATAGTGGAAAGCCTTCCCAGAAGAGTGGAGGCTGTTATAGCAGCAATGTTCCAACATATAGTGGAAAGCCTTCCCAGAAGAGTGGAGGCTGTTATAACAGCAATGATCCAACATCTAGTGGAAAGCCTTCCCAGAAGAGAGGAGGCTGTTATAGCAGCAATGTTCCAACATCTAGTGGAAAGCCTTCCCAGAAGAGTGGAGGCTGTTATAGCAGCAATGTTCCAACATCTAGTGGAAAGCCTTCCCAGAAGAGTGGAGGCTGTTATAGCAGCAATGTTCCAACATCTAGTGGAAAGCCTTCCCAGAAGAGAGGAGGCTGTTATAGCAGCAAAGGGGGGACCAACTCCATATTAATGTCCATGATTTAGGAATGAGATGTTCAACAAGCAGGTGTCCACATACTTTTGCTCATGTAGTGTACCTATTAATATTCAGACCTCATTAATACCATGTAGTATATATTTTTATAGTTGCTCAAACATATTGTTCATTTATGTTATACTTCATAGACAATGCTTTGGTGACAGTGGCAACCACCCATTCATGCCAATAAAGCATTTATTGTCAGACTAGGAAACATCTCAGTCTTCTCATGAAAATGTCTGTAGTGTCCAAACTTTTGACAATCCCGCTCTTTTAAAGATAAGATGTACTTTATACAAAAATGAAAATATTTCCACCCAGTTAATCACAGACAGACAGACTTTATAAAAACAGAAAGTCATTATAATTAAAACATCAACTCCTACAGACATGGATCTGCCTGGTTCTGTTCTGACGCTGAGGTCTGCCTGGTTCTGATCCGACGCTGAGGTCTGTGTGTTACTGAAGCCTTCGGACCTCCTCCACGTCTGTTTCCAGGTGCTCTGGGGGGTTAAGAGCCAGCCTGTCACACACACACACACACACACACACACACACACACACACACACACACACACACACACACACACACACACTTACTGATTTACTCTGCAGCTTCAGCGGAACACAGACAAACGCAAACCCCACACACAGTGTCACGTACCTCTCACTCCTGTCCCTCTGCCTGGGCTTGTAGAGGAGCGAGACTGTTTCCCTCTGTCACATACACACAGAGACACACACACACACACACACACACGGACACACACACACACACACACGGACACACACACGGACACACACACAGAGGTTTATGTTATTCTGTCTGGAGCCCTAAAACCTTGCACCCAGCAGGCTAACAGGGTCATGTGACCTGAACATTCAGTGATCACATGTGCTGTACGTTGTGTGTGTGTGTGTGTGTGTGTGTTAGTGTGTGTTAGTGTGTGTGTGTACTTTAGTGCTATTCTTGTAGTGCTATTCTTTTGGACCAAACGTCTTCACAAGTATAGTAAACCAAGAAAAAAAAAATATATAGGGGGTTAGAATTAGGGTTAGGTTTAAGTTTCGGGAAAATAAGATTTTGAATGGGAATCAATTGATGGTCCCCAAAAAATCCTCACAAGTATAGTAATACCACACTGTGTGTGTGTGTGTGTGTGTGTGTGTGTTTCACCTGGATCCTCTTCTGTCTCTGTTGATGTAGCATGTTGATGATCTCCTCTCTCTGTCTGGCCTAGAACACACACACACACACACACCTCAGGGGTAAAAAGGGAACTACACCGCCTTCAGAAAGTATTCAGACCACCAGCAGGCAGGCAGACACTGAGGAGTTCAGCAGACAGACACTGAGGAGTTCAGCAGACAGACACTGAGGAGTTCAGCAGACAGACACTGAGGAGTTCAACTGGCAGACAGACACTGAGGAGTTCAGCAGGCAGACACTGAGGAGTTCAGCAGACAGACACTGAGGAGTTCAACTGGCAGACAGACACTGAGGAGTTCAACAGACAGACACTGAGGAGTTCAGCTGGCAGACAGACAGACACTGAGGAGTTCAGCTGGCAGACAGACAGACACTGAGGAGTTCAGCAGACAGACACTGAGGAGTTCAACAGGCAGGCAGACAGACACTGAGGAGTTCAGCAGGCAGACAGAGAGACACTGAGGAGTTCAACTGGCAGGCAGACAGACACTGAGCAGTTCAACTGGCAGGCAGACAGACACTGAGGAGTTCAGCAGGCAGACAGACACTGAGGAGTTCAACAGGCAGGCAGAGAGACACTGAGGAGTTCAACTGGCAGGCAGACAGACACTGAGGAGTTCAGCAGGCAGACACTGAGGAGTTCAGCAGGCAGACACTGAGGAGTTCAGTTGGCAGACACTGAGGAGTTCAGCAGGCAGACACTGAGGAGTTCAGCAGGCAGGCAGACACTGAGGAGTTCAACAGGCAGGCAGACAGACAGACACTGAGGAGTTCAACAGGCAGGCAGACACTGAGGAGTTCAGCAGGCAGACAGACACTGAGGAGTTCAACTGGCAGGCAGACAGACACTGAGGAGTTCAACTGGCAGGCAGACAGACACTGAGGAGTTCAACTGGCAGGCAGACAGACACTGAGGAGTTCAACAGGCAGGCAGACACTGAGGAGTTCAACAGGCAGGCAGACACTGAGGAGTTCAACAGGCAGGCAGACACTGAGGAGTTCAGCAGGCAGACAGACACTGAGGAGTTCAACTGGCAGACAGACAGACACTGAGGAGTTCAGCAACAGACAGACAGACACTGAGGAGTTCAGCAGGCAGACACTGAGGAGTTCAGCAGGCAGACACTGAGGAGTTCAGCAGGCAGACACTGAGGAGTTCAGCAGGCAGACACTGAGGAGTTCAGCAGGCAGACACAGGAGTTCAGCAGGCAGACAGACAGACACTTTTTTTTAAAATCTTTATTTTAACAGGGAAAACAGACTGAGACCTGGATCTCTTTTACGGCTGTGCCCTGTGTAAACATGTTGACATATACAGTTTTAGGCATACAGACAAGAACATTTCAAACATACAAAACAAAGACACAATTCAACAGAAACAATCACAGATAACATCATATTGATCCTCCATAACATTTTTAAAATGGGCAAGGGACACCAGAGTGTCTAACTTAAGTTGGATCTGCAGTTTGTTCCATAAATAAGGTGCAAAGGAACTAAAGGCAGTCCTACCCAACTCTGTAGAGACCGCAGGAGTCTCTAATGTTATCCACATCTGTGATCTGGTTTTAAAATTTGTATATCTAGTGGAAATTAATGATGATATATATGGAGGTAGTTTTAAAAGAAGCGCTTTATAAATAAACAAGAGAGCATGTTGCTCTCGCCTCACAGATAGAGAGGCCCAACCCACATGTTGATATAGGATACAGTGATGAGTTTTGTAACTATCACCCGTGATAAACCTGAGTGCACAATGGTAAATAGCATCCAGTGGTTTGAATGTGTTTGCCGATGCATGCATATAGATAATATCACCATAATCTAAAACTGACATAAAAGTAGCCTGCACAATTTGTTTTCTATTTACAAAGGACAGACAAGCCCTGTTTCTGTAAAGGAACCCTATCTTGAATTTGAGCTTTTTTCCCAATTCAGTAACATGTTTTTTAAAAGAAAGCCTATCATCTAACCATACCCCTAAATATTTATATGCAGAGACCTGTTTGATTTGAGTACCATCCAAGCTAGGAGTTCACACTGAGGAGTTCAACAGGCAGACAGACACTGAGAAGTTCAGCAGGCAGACAGACAGACACTGAGGAGTTCAACAGGCAGGCAGACACTGAGGAGTTCAACAGGCAGGCAGACACTGAGGAGTTCAGCAGGCAGACAGACAGACACTGAGGAGTTCAGCAGGCAGACAGACAGACACTGAGGAGTTCAGCAGGCAGACAGACAGACACTGAGGAGTTCAGCAGGCAGACAGACAGACACTGAGGAGTTCAGCAGGCAGACAGACAGACACTGAGGAGTTCAGCAGGCAGACAGACACTGAGGAGTTCAGCAGGCAGACAGACACTGGAAAACGTTTCTGAGTGACAGTGAGGGCTTTGCACAGACGCTTTGTTGCGTTTCTTGTGGGACTGAAGAAAAAAAATGCCTGGAACGTAAAATAATGTTATTAACCGGTTCCCATGCTTTTAAAATAACGATTATGTATAGATACTTTCATTTCTGTTCCCTGAACCGGTTCCAAGCCCTGCCCCTCTCACACACACACACACACACACGTCCAGTCAGTAATGTTGAAGCCCAGTGTGCAGCAGTAGCAGTAATTAGTAAACAGGCTATAAGGCTGATTTACAGGAGGGAGACAGAGAGAGAGATGGTCTTTCACTGGCTGATAGACCATTAGGAATATGCTGTGTGGGCACGTGTGTGTGTGTGTGTGTGTGTGTGTCTTGAGACAGTATAAGATACCCGAGACAAGCTTTCATTCCATTAATTCACCATCCCCCCTATATCCCCTCTCTCTCTCTCTCTCTGTGTAATCAGTTAAAGGTCTATACATCAGCTGGATGGACCATCAGGACACCACTACATCACTACCACCTCTACTCTAACACACACACACACTCCGGGTCATTTCCTCTCACCATGTCCATGTATCTCTGTCTCTCTTCCTGTCTCTGCTTCTGATGGCGAACCTCCTGCAGCCTGTCCTCCTGTCTCTGCTTCTGATGGCGAACCTCCTGCAGCCTGTCCTCCTGTCTCTGCTTCTGATGGCGAACCTCCTGCAGCCTGTCCTCCTGTCTCTGCTTCTGATGGCGAACCTCCTGCAGCCTGTCCTCCTGTCTCTGCTTCTGATGGCGAACCTCCTGCAGCCTGTCCTCCTGTCTCTGCTTCTGATGGCGAACCTCCTGCAGCCTGTCCTCCTGTCTCTGCTTCTGATGGCGAACCTCCTGCAGCGTCTCTCCTGTTTCAAACGCACACAGGGTTGGGGAGTAAAGGATTACATGTAAGGGATTACAAAAAAAAACCAGTAACTGTAATCAGATTACAGTATCTTTAGAAAAACTAGATGATTACTGAGAGGATTACTTATAAATTGACGCTTCTCTGTTTTCTCAATGACATTTTAAATCAGCTTTGAAAAAAGGCGCAAGTTTAAGTTTGTTCCACCTGAGCGAGTCTGACCACAAGTCAGAGAACACTATGTTGACATACCAAAATGTGTTTGATTAATCGCAGGAATAGGCTTTTGTAGGCTACAGTCCAAGCTATGTCTCCTGACCCCTCCTGTCTCAGCCTACAGTATTTATGCTGCAGTAGTTTATGTGTCGGGGGGCTAGGGTCAGTCTGTCACATCTGGAGTATTTCTCCTGTCTTATCCAGTGTCCTGTGTGAATTTAAGTATCCTCTCTCTCTCTCTCTCTCTCTCTCTCTCTCTACCTCTCTCTCTCGACCTCTCTCTCTCTCGACCTCTCTCTCTCTCTCTCTCTCTCTCTCTCTCTCTCTCTCTCGACCTCTCTCTCTCACGACCTCTCTCTCTCGACCTGAGCCCTAGGACCATGCCTCAGGAATACCTGGCATGATGACTCCTTGCTGTCCACATGGCCGTGCTGCTGCTCCAGTTTCAACTGTTCTGCCTGCGGCTATGGAACCCTGACCTGTTCACCGGACGGGCTACCTGTCCCAGACCTGCTGGAACCCTGACCTGTTCACCGGACGTGCTACCTGTCCCAGACCTGCTGGAACCCTGACCTATTCACCGGATGTGCTACCTGTCCCAGACCTGCTGTTTTCAACTCTCTAGAGACAGCAGGAGCGGTAGAGATACTCTGAATGATCGGCTATGAAAAGCCAACTGACATTTACTCCTGAGGTGCTGACCTGTTGCACCCTCGACAACCACTGATTATTATTATTTGACCCTGCTGGTCATCTATGAACATTTGAACATCTTGGCCATGTTCTGTTGTAATCTCCACCCAGCACAGCCAGAAGAGGACTGCCCCCCCCTCATAGCCTGGTTCCTCTCTAGGTTTCTTCCTAGGTTTTGGCCTTTCTAGGGAGTTTTTCCTAGCCACCGTGCTTCTAAACCTGCATTGCTTGCTGTTTGGGGTTTTAGGCTGGGTTTCTGTACAGCACTTTGAGATATCAGCTGATGTAAGAAGGGCTATATAAATACATTTGATTTGATGTCTTCCAATGGTGCGACTGCTGTCGGCATCCAAAGATGATCCAACTTGAATAAACACTTGGAGGTAAAGGACGACAGCAGTGTTGTAGTCTACGGTGATACGGATAACACTTATTATTGATATCTACATAAAGCATTGATGTGAATCACACTGCTGCTCTCTCATTTAGCTATTTGGGCCTTACGGATTGTGGTTGAATTCAAGAAGTTTAAGCTGCCTATCAATCATTGTTTTTGAAACCAGTGGACAGCCAGTGAAAAATGTGCTCTTGCAACAGCTGCATATTGAAGATCCCAGCCTATGGAATAAAAGTGGGGCTTTCATTGCTCAATCTAATTCATGCTGATAAAATAAATAAATCCATAGGCCTAATAGACACATGCTCAAACACACACGCTTTTATAGACTTAAAGGGAGAATCTGTAGTTGATACAAACATTTTTAGACTTACATTATACAGTTGAAGTCGGAAGTTTACATACATCTTAGCCAAATACATTTAAACTCAGTTTTTCACAATTCCTGACATTTAATCAGAGTACAAATTCCCTGTCTTAGATCAGTTAGGATCACCACTTTATTTTAAGAATGTGAAGTTTCAGAATAATAGTAGAGAGAATGATTTATTTCAACTTTTAATTCTTTCATCACATTCCCAATGGGTCAGAAGTTTACATACACTCAATTAGTATTTGGTAACATTGCCTTTAAATTGTTTAACTTGGGTCAAATGTTTCGGGTAGCCTTCCACAAGCTTCCCACAATAAGTTGGGTGAATTTTGGCCCATTCCTCCTAACAGAGCTGGTGTAACTGAGTCAGGTTTGTAGGCCTCCTTGCTCGCACACGCTTTTTCAGTTCTGCCCATAAATTTTCTATGGGATTGAGGTCAGGGCTTTGTGATGGCTACTCCAATACCTTGACTTTGTTGTCCTTAAGCCATTTTGCCACAACTTTGGAAGTATGCTTGGGGTCATTGTCCATTTGGAAGACCCATTTGCAATCAAGCTTTAACTTCCTGACTGATGTCTTGAGATGTTACTTCAATATATCCACATAATTTTCCTTCTTCCTGTCGCCATCTATTTTGTGAAGTGCACCAGTCCCTCCTGCAGCAAAGCACCCCCACAACATGATGCTGCCACCCCCGTGCTTCACGGTTGGGATGGTGTTTTCAGCTTGCAAGCCTCCCCTTTTTCCTCCAAACATAATGATGGTCATTATGGCCAAACAGTTCTATTTTTGTTTCATCAGACCAGAGGACATTTCTCCAAAATATATGACCTTTGTCCCCATGTGCAGTTGCAAAGCGTAGTCTGGCATTTTATGGTGGTTTTGGAGCAGTGGCTTCTTGCTTGCTGAGCGGCCTTCAGGTTATGTCGATATTGGACTCGTTTTACTGTGGATATAGATATTTTGTACCTGTTTCCGCCAGCATCTTCACAAGGTCCTTTGCTGTTGTTCTGGGATTCATTTGCACTTTTCAAACCAAAGTACGTTCATCTCTAGGAGACAGAACGCGTCTCCTTCCTGAGCGGTAAGGCTGCGTGGTCCCATGGTGTTTATACTTGCGTACTATTGCTGGTACAGATGAACGTGGTACCTTCAGGCGTTTGGAAATTGCTCCCAAGGATGAACCAGACTTGTGGAAGTCTACAATTTTTTTTCTTAGGTCTTGGCTGATTTCTTTAGATTTTCCCATGATGTCAAGCAAAGAGGCACTGAGTTTGAAGGTAGGCCTTGAAATACATCCACAGGTACACCTCCAACTGACTCAAATGATATCAATTAGCCTATCAGAAGCTTCTAAAGCCATGACATCATTTTCTGGAATTTTCCAAGCTGTTTAAAGGCACAGTCAACTTAGTGTAGGTAAACTTCTGACCCATTGGAATTGTGATACAGTGAATTATAAGTGAAATAATCTGTCTGTAAACAATTGTTGGAAAAATTACTTGTGTCATGCACAAAGTAGATGTCCTAACCGACTTGCCAAAACTATAGTTTGTTAACAAGACATTTGTGGAGTGGTTGAAAAACGAGTTTTAATGACTCCAAACTAAGTGTATGTAAACTTCTGACTTCAACAGTATGTCTGCATTGATTCTTGAAGAATATAACTTCTAAATGCCTCATGAGTTTAGTTCAACTGTCACACGAGAACCCAAAATATAAGCTTGTTTATATATAAGCTTGTTTGTGAACATTGTAAATGTAAACAAACACTGTATAGCCTCATAACATGGTTAAAACAATCATTTGGGTATCATGGATGGTCAGTCCCTGCATCCACAGCTCTGTATATTAATCTGAGAGTGGTACATTTCTCCAGGCCCATCCCTCAGCTTTTTACCAAAACAGAGGCGGGGCGTTCCATTTTGTTGTGGTTTCATCTGTGGACTTGCCGTTTAAACAGCTGCATATTATATAGATATCAAAGTGTCACCAACAAAAAGGTAAACAACAGGCCTGTAGCAAATGTAGCATATGGCGTTCATTCTTCACATGTAAATAGCACTTTTCAGTAGTGCTCAAAGCCATTCCATGAGCACAGCATTTATTTTTCAACTCAATGAGCCCAACCAATCCTCCATGACAACACAATCATAAACAACAGAGTAGGACTGGCTAATAAGTCCTTAGTTTTGGGGTCATTCTCAGGTAAAACAATTTGACTAATCTATACTTCCATATTTCCAAGTCCTATTCTTGAAGATCAAGGGGTATCACATTTATTGGAATGACTGGAATTCTGATAGACTTTGGTTTTCAATGTGAAGATATAATTGAATCGTATTATTATATGTAGTAGAGAGCGATGGGTTAGAAGAAGCCTACATAACCAACCCATAAAGTAAAATTTAACATCCATATATGGCCAGCTATGTAAACTTTAACATAGCAGGATAAATCAATAGATGTCGTTCAGTTGGTAACATGCTTTTGTCTTGTAATGCCTCTTAAGGGGAAAGTAATCTAAAAGTAACAGAATGTAATCAGATTACATTACTGAGTTTGGGTAATCCAAAAGTTACGTTACTGTGTACAGGTTTGGACAAACAAATCACATTTTATTGGTCACATACACATGTTTAGCAGATGTTATTGCGAGTGTAGCGAAATGCTTATGAAAAATAAATGCTGTGCTCATGGAATGGAATGGCATACTTTGAGCACTACTGAAAAGTGATATTCGCATGTGAAGAATGAACGTCATATGCTGCATTTGCTACAGGCCTGTTGTTTACCGTTTTGTTGGTGACAGGTAACTAATAACTGCAAAGAAAATAACCTACCCAACCCTACACACACACACACACACACACACACACACACACTGATGTCTTTATGACTGTGATATCTAAGGTAGGGCTGTATACTTACTATGGTCAGAAGAAGATGGTTTGAGAGCAGCATTGGTGTCTAAAAAGGAAAAATAAAAGGTTATTTAATTTTTTGTGCACATGACCTCAAATTGAGACTAGAAAATACAGGCACTGGTGTCTCGAAATGAAATGATTAATTCCCTAGTTAAAGTGTGTTCATATCCACTCAATATTAGTTCCCGCACTCCCAACACATAATAATGACATTAAAGCTCATTATAATAATGCAAAAGGTTCTTAGTTGACACTCAAATATTTTATTCTATACTCATTTGAGGAAAGAAACTTTCTTAATTTGTTTGATGATAAGATTAAATATTTCCAGGGGACCTCATGGGGTCCCGACTCCATGTTTGGGGACCACTGACGTAGACTATCCAGGAGGTAGATCATAGACTATCCAGGAGGTAGATCCTACACTATCCAGGAGGTAGATCCTAGACTATCCAGGAGGTAGATCATAGACTATCCAGGAGGTAGATCATAGACTATCCAGGAGGTAGATCATAGACTATCCAGGAGGTAGATCATAGACTATCCAGGAGGTAGATCATAGACTATCCAGGAGGTAGATCCTAGACTATCCAGGAGGTAGATCATAGACTATCCAGGAGGTAGATCCTAGACTATCCAGGAGGTAGATCATAGACTATCCAGGAGGTAGTTCATAGACTATCCAGGAGGTAGTTCATAGACTATCCAGGAGGTAGAGCCTAGACTATCCAGGAGGTAGATCATAGACTATCCAGGAGGTAGATCATAGACTATCCAGGAGGTAGATCCTAGACTATCCAGGAGGTAGATCATAGACTATCCAGGAGGTAGTTCATAGACTATCCAGGAGGTAGATCATAGACTATCCAGGAGGTAGAGCCTAGACTATCCAGGAGGTAGAGCCTAGACTATCCAGGAGGTAGAGCCTAGACTATCCAGGAGGTATATCATAGACTATCCAGGAGGTAGATCATAGACTATCCAGGAGGTAGATCATAGACTATCCAGGAGGTAGATCATAGACTATCCAGGAGGTAGAGCCTAGACTATCCAGGAGGTAGATCATAGACTATCCAGGAGGTAGATCATAGACTATCCAGGAGGTAGATCATAGACTATCCAGGAGGTAGATCATAGACTATCAAGGAGGTAGATCATAGACTATCAAGGAGGTAGATCACAGGAGGCAGCATATGTTATACTATTACAGGACTGTGTATTGTGTAACTAAATATCTCATAAGGAAAAAAATATTGCGTCAAAAATAAGCGTGACAGCATGTGAACCGAGCAGTGTGCCTCGCATGGTTTGTCGGGGCTAACGTTACCTTACCAACTACCAGAAGTGTCTCATCGTGGTTTGTCGGGGCTAACGTTACCTTACCGACTACCAGAAGTGTCTCATCGTGGTTTATCGGGGCTAACGTTACCTTACCGACTACCAGAAGTGTCTCATCGTGGTTTATCGGGGCTAACGCTACCTTACCGACTACCAGAAGTGTCTCATCGTGGTTTATCGGGGCTAACGTTACCTTACCGACTACCAGAAGTGTCTCATCGTGGTTTGTCGGGGCTAACGCTACCTTACCGACTACCAGAAGTGTCTCATCGTGGTTTATCGGGGCTAACGTTACCTTACCGACTACCAGAAGTGTCTCATCGTGGTTTATCGGGGCTAACGCTACCTTACCGACTACCAGAAGTGTCTCATCGTGGTTTATCGGGGCTAACGCTACCTTACCGACTACCAGAAGTGTCTCATCGTGGTTTATCGGGGCTAACGTTACCTTACCGACTACCAGAAGTGTCTCATCGTGGTTTATCGGGGCTAACGTTACCTTACCGACTACCAGAAGTGTCTCATCGTGGTTTATCGGGGCTAACGCTACCTTACCGACTACCAGAAGTGTCTCATCGTGGTTTATCGGGGCTAACGCTACCTTACCGACTACCAGAAGTGTCTCATCGTGGTTTATCGGGGCTAACGCTACCTTACCGACTACCAGAAGTGTCTCATCGTGGTTTATCGGGGCTATCGGTAGCCTCTGGCGGATGTCTGCGTTGACCAGGCGGGACTCTAGCGGAGGGAGCAGTGACAGAGAGGTCCACAGCTGCTTGGCGTGAGACACATCTTCAGGAGACGAGCCGTCAAACACTGTGAAGAAGTATTTATCCAACTCTGTCTCTAGCTGCTCTGCCTCTCTCCTCTCCTCCTCCGTTACCGGAGCCCGCGGCTCTGACTCACACATTACGGTAGACAGTGTGTTTTAAACCAACCAACAACAACAACAGGAGGCGCGGATATCACCGAATCATCAATATTATAAAGTAACCGAGGCACAGACGGAATATTGATATTGCTAGCTTGCTAAATGGAGAGACGATAGATACACTGTGGAAATGTTTCGTTTTTTGGCAATCCGGAAGTGAGGAGAGCGCGTTACCAAGGCGACGGGACGCTCCAGGAAGTGTGTGTTGCAGCAGGAATGAGGGGGGTTAAACATGTAACACTATTATAGTGTATATGGTTTTATATTCAGTTCTACAGTATATGGTATTATATTCAGTTCTACAGTATATAGTATTATATTCAGTTCTACAGTATATGGTATTATATTCAGTTCTACAGTATATTATATTCAGTTCTACAGTATATGGTATTATATTCAGTTCTACAGTATATGGTATTATATTCAGTTCTACAGTGTATGGTATTATATTCAGTTCTACAGTATATGGTATTATATTCAGTTCTACAGTATATGGTATTATATTCAGTTCTACAGTATATGGTATTATTTTCAGTTCTACAGTATATGGTAATATATTCAGTTCTACAGTATATTATATTCAGTTCTACTGTATATGGTATTATATTCAGTTCTACAGTATATGGTATTATATTCAGTTCTACAGTATATGGTATTATATTCAGTTCTACAGTATATGGTATTATATTCAGTTCTACAGTATATAGTATTATATTCAGTTCTACAGTATATGGTATTATTTTCAGTTCTACAGTATATGGTATTATATTCAGTTCTACTGTATATGGTATTATATTCAGTTCTACAGTATATTATATTCAGTTCTACAGTATATGGTATTATATTCAGTTCTACAGTATATAGTATTATATTCAGTTCTACAGTATATGGTATTATATTCAGTTCTACAGTATATGGTATTATATTCAGTTCTACAGTATAGAGTATTATATTCAGTTCTACAGTATATTATATTCAGTTCTACAGTATATGGTACTATATTCAGTTCTACAGTATATGGTATTATATTCAGTTCTACAGTATATGGTATTATATTCAGTTCTACAGTATATTATATTCAGTTCTACAGTATATGGTATTATATTCAGTTCTACAGTATATAGTATTATATTCAGTTCTACAGTATATGGTATTATATTCAGCTCTACAGTATATGGTATTATATTCAGTTCTACAGTATATGGTATTATATTCAGTTCTACAGTATATTATATTCAGTTCTACAGTATATTATATTCAGTTCTACAGTATATGGTATTATATTCAGTTCTACAGTATATGGTATTATATTCAGTTCTACAGTATAGAGTATTATATTCAGTTCTACAGTATATTATATTCAGTTCTACAGTATATGGTACTATATTCAGTTCTACAGTATATGGTATTATATTCAGTTCTACAGTATATGGTATTATATTCAGTTCTACAGTATATTATATTCAGTTCTACAGTATATGGTATTATATTCAGTTCTACAGTATATAGTATTATATTCAGTTCTACAGTATATGGTATTATATTCAGCTCTACAGTATATGGTATTATATTCAGTTCTACAGTATATGGTATTATATTCAGTTCTACAGTATATTATATTCAGTTCTACAGTATATTATATTCAGTTCTACAGTATATGGTATTATATTCAGTTCTACAGTATATTATATTCAGTTCTACAGTATATTATATTCAGTTTTACAGTATATAGTATTATATTCAGTTCTACAGTATATAGTATTATATTCAGTTCTACTGTATATGGTATTATATTCAGTTCTACGGTATATGGTATTATATTCAGTTCTACAGTATATGGTATTATATTCAGTTCTACAGTATATGGTATTATATTCAGTTCTACAGTATATAGTATTATATTCAGTTCTACAGTATATGGTATTATATTCAGTTCTACAGTATATGGTATTATATTCAGTTCTACAGTATATTATATTCAGTTCTACAGTATATGGTATTATATTCAGTTCTACAGTATATAGTATTATATTCAGTTCTACAGTATATGGTATTATATTCAGTTCTACAGTATATGGTATTATATTCAGTTCTACAGTATATGGTACTATATTCAGTTCTACAGTATATGGTATTATATTCAGTTCTACAGTATATGGTATTATATTCAGTTCTACAGTATATTATATTCAGTTCTACAGTATATGGTATTATATTCAGTTCTACAGTATATTATATTCAGTTCTACTGTATATGGTATTATATTCAGTTCTACAGTATATGGTATTATATTCAGTTCTACAGTATATTATATTCAGTTCTACAGTATATGGTATTATATTCAGTTCTACAGTATATGGTATTATATTCAGTTCTACAGTATATGGTACTATATTCAGTTCTACAGTATATTATATTCAGTTCTACAGTATATGGTATTATATTCAGTTCTACAGTATATGGTATTATATTCAGTTCTACAGTATATGGTATTATATTCAGTTCTACAGTATATGGTATTATATTCAGTTCTACAGTATATGGTATTTTATTCAGTTCTACAGTATATGGTATTTTATTCAGTTCTACAGTATATGGTATTATATTCAGTTCTACAGTATATTATATTCAGTTCTATAGTATATGGTACTATATTCATTTCTACAGTATATGGTATTATATTCAGTTCTACAGTATATGGTATTATATTCAGTTCTACAGTATATTATATTCAGTTCTACAGTATATGGTATTATATTCAGTTCTACAGTATATGGTATTATATTCAGTTCTACAGTATATGGTATTATATTCAGTTCTGCAGTATATTATATTCAGTTCTACAGTATATGGTAATATATTCAGTTCTACAGTATATTATATTCAGTTCTACAGTATATGGTATTATATTCAGTTCTACAGTATATGGTATTATATTCAGTTCTACAGTATATGGTATTATATTCAGTTCTGCAGTATATTATATTCAGTTCTACAGTATATGGTAATATATTCAGTTCTACAGTATATTATATTCAGTTCTACAGTATATGGTATTATATTCAGTTCTACAGTATATGGTATTATATTCAGTTCTACAGTATATGGTATTATATTCAGTTCTACAGTATATGGTATTATATTCAGTTCTACAGTATATGGTATTATATTCAGTTCTACAGTATATGGTATTATATTCAGTTCTACAGTATATGGTATTATATTCAGTTCTACAGTATATGGTACTATATTCAGTTCTACAGTATATTATATTCAGTTCTACAGTATATGGTATTATATTCAGTTCTACAGTATATGGTATTATATTCAGTTCTACAGTATATGGTATTATATTCAGTTCTACTGTATATTATATTCAGTTCTACAGTATATGGTATTATATTCAGTTCTACAGTATATAGTATTATATTCAGTTCTACAGTATATGGTATTATATTCAGTTCTACTGTATATGGTATTATATTCAGTTCTACAGTATATGGTATTATATTCAGTTCTACAGTATATTATATTCAGTTCTACAGTATATGGTATTATATTCAGTTCTACAGTATATAGTATTATATTCAGTTCTACAGTATATGGTATTATATTCAGTTCTACAGTATATAGTATTATATTCAGTTCTACAGTATATGGTATTATATTCAGTTCTACAGTATATGGTATTATATTCAGTTCTACAGTATATGGTATTATATTCAGTTCTACAGTATATGGTAATATATTCATTTCTACAGTATATGGTATTATATTCAGTTCTACAGTATATTATATTCAGTTCTATAGTATATGGTACTATATTCATTTCTACAGTATATGGTATTATATTCAGTTCTACAGTATATGGTATTATATTCAGTTCTACAGTATATGGTATTATATTCAGTTCTACTGTATATGGTATTATATTCAGTTCTACAGTATATGGTATTATATTCAGTTCTACAGTATATGGTATTATATTCAGTTCTACAGTATATTATATTCAGTTCTACAGTATATGGTATTATATTCAGTTCTACTGTATATGGTATTATATTCAGTTCTACTGTATATGGTATTATATTCAGTTCTACAGTATATGGTATTATATTCAGTTGTATAGTATATGGTATTATATTCAGTTCTACAGTATATGGTATTTTATTCAGTTCTACAGTATATGGTATTATATTCAGTTCTACAGTATATTATATTATATTCAGTTCTACAGTATATAGTATTATATTCAGTTCTACAGTATATGGTATTATATTCAGTTCTACAGTATATGGTATTTTATTCAGTTCTACAGTATATAGTATTATATTCAGTTCTACAGTATATGGTATTATATTCAGTTCTACAGTATATGGTATGGTAGCACCATGGTGATAAGTGATAATCTTCTATTTGTAATAATAATGTCAACTATAAAAATACATTTCCTGAAGAAAATGTGGCGTGCTTGCTAGCTTGTTTTGAAACATTTAGAAAATATGAATGTGGTTTTAACGTTTGTAGCTGAAATGGTTAAGAGCGCTAGCATTTAAAATGTCTACCACTGTGTTCTTATTTTTGGCATTGAATCCATGAAGTGTTATGCTAATTTATGCAAATTACCACTGCTTGCAGTTTATAAACGTTTTTAGGAATGTGAAGTCAGGATAGACTGAACATAAGAAAGTTGGTTTGGTGCCTCTAGCTTGAACAGTTCAAGAGTTACTGTTGGTGAGTTATTTTATGCAAATGTCTGCAAATGTGTATAGTTATAGTTGATACAAAATATTAAGAATTTGAAGTTAGGCTAGCTTGAACATGTGAAAGTTGGTTTGGTGTCTCTAGCTTGAACATAAGAAAGTTGGTTTGGTGTCTCTAGCTTGAACATAAGAAAGTTGGTTTGGTGTCTCTAGCTTGAACATAAGAAAGTTGGTTTGGTGTCTCTAGCTTGAACATAAGAAAGTTGGTTTGGTGTCTCTAGCTTGAACATGTGAAAGTTGGTTTGGTGTCCCTAGCTTGAACATAAGAAAGTTGGTTTGGTGTCTCTAGCTTGAACATAAGAAAGTTGGTTTGGTGTCTCTAGCTTGAACATAAGAAAGTTGGTTTGGTGTCTCTAGCTTGAACATAAGAAAGTTGGTTTGGTGTCTCTAGCTTGAACATAAGAAAGTTGGTTTGGTGTCTCTAGCCTGAACATGTGAAAGTTGGTTTGGTGTCTCTAGCCTGAACATGCTAAAGTTGGTTTGGTGTCTCTAGCCTGAACATGCTAAAGTTGGTTTGGTGTCTCTAGCCTGAACATGCTAAAGTTGGTTTGGTGTCTCTAGCCTGAACATGCTAAAGTTGGTTTGGTGTCTCTAGCCTGAACATGCTAAAGTTGGTTTGGTGTCTCTAGCTTGAACATGTGAAAGTTGGTTTGGTGTCTCTAGCTTGAACATGTGAAAGTTGGTTTGGTGTCTCTAGCTTGAACATAAGAAAGTTGGTTTGGTGTCTCTAGCTTGAACATGTGAAAGTTGGTTTGGTGTCTCTAGCTTGAACATGCTAAAGTTGGTTTGGTGTCTCTAGCCTGAACATGCTAAAGTTGGTTTGGTGTCTCTAACCTGAACATGTGAAAGTTGGTTTGGTGTCTCTAGCTTGAACATGTGAAAGTTGGTTTGGTGTCTCTAGCTTGAACATGTGAAAGTTGGTTTGGTGTCTCTAGCCTGAACATGCTAAAGTTGGTTTGGTGTCTCTAACCTGAACATGTGAAAGTTGGTTTGGTGTCTCTAGCTTGAACATGTGAAAGTTGGTTTGGTGTCTCTAGCTTGAACATGTGAAAGTTGGTTTGGTGTCTCTAGCTTGAACATGTGAAAGTTGGTTTGGTGTCTCTAGCCTGAACATGTGAAAGTTGGTTTGGTGTCTCTAGCTTGAATATGTGTAAGTTGGTTTGGTGTCTCTAGCTTGAATATGTGAAAGTTGGCTTGGTGTCTCTAGCTTGAACATGTGAAAGTTGGTTTGGTGTCTCTAGCTTGAATATGTGAAAGTTGGTTTGGTGTCTCTAGCCTGAACATGTGAAAGTTGGTTTGGTGTCTCTAGCTTGAATATGTGAAAGTTGGTTTGGTGTCTCTAGCTTGAACATGTGAAAGTTGGTTTGGTGTCTCTAGCTTGAACGGTACTGTTGGTGAGTTGATTTATGCAAATGTATGCACATTTGTCTAGTTATAGTTGATAAAAGTTTTATAGAATTTTAAGTTAGGATAGCCTGAACTTTTGAAAGTTGGTTTGGTGTTCAAGAGGTACTGTTGATGAATTAATTTATGCAAATGTATAGACAACAGAACATGATTTATTATTTGAAGTGATTTGAGCGCCCTTTGAATCGTGGAGCTGAAAGGACAACACCGTAAAGTGGTGACCCATCGATCTGGGTTCCGCTGTGCAAGAGGGGGTCCGTGGAGTTCTGAACATCAAGGTGATCGCTGTGAGGGATAAGATTCATGCGGTGGATCAGTTGATCTGCTTATGCAAATAGAGATGGTACATTTCTGTAAGCTAAGCACTCCCACAGTAGGGCGAATTCAAGTGCATCATACATGAGTGGACGTGTCATAATACTCATACAATCTGTCAGTCAAACAGGGAAATAGTTCCAATAGTTTTTCCACCATTTATTTTTCCCCATAGGGGGATTTTAGAAACACTTCAAATGAGGGCTGTGTTTTGTGTAGGTTTACCCTGGCGTGACGTTTTGATAACCATGTAAATCTCTCTCGGACAAGGTGACTTTTAGCAGTAGTAGTAGTAGTAATAGAGAGGTCCATGTGAAGGTTGTGATAGACAGAGCAATCCATGTGAAGGTTCTGATAGACAGAGCGGTCCATGTGAAGATTCTGACAGACAGAGCGGTCCATGTGTAGGTTCTGACAGACAGAGCGGTCCATGTGAAGGTTCTGACAGACAGAGCTGTCCATGTGTAGGTTCTGACAGACAGAGCGGTCCATGTGTAGGTTCTGACAGACAGAGCGGTCCATGTGTAGGTTCTGACAGACAGAGCTGTCCATGTGAAGGTTCTGACAGACAGAGCGGTCCATTGTACTGAGTCTGGTTAACATATCAATGAATGAGATGGTACCCTGAGGCTGGTTATCCCATCTCCTTGGTGAATTCCTTCTGTCAGAGGCACTACCGCAGGCTGCTGTCAATCAGTCAGGACCTGCAATCACATTGGAACACACATCACCTGTGCTTTTCCCCTCACACACACAGCTGATTTCAACGAGGTGTGTTTAGCAGCAGGCTTTTATACAGAACCTGTTTGTCCTGGGCTCAAGCTGCTGCTAACTGCCCTGAACGAACTGGCTGTTATCTAGAAGTGTCCAGAGAGAAACGGTAACATTTAAAAGCAGATTTGTTTGCTAGGGATTGGGACATTTTGTCATTTGGTTTCTAAGCTGCAGTTTAATTACGTCTTTAAGCGGTGTCTGTGTTTGCTAAGGTAGTTGGCTCAAGGTTGTGTTAAGGTTAGGTGGTTTGACCTTTAACGATGAAGGAAGAGATCGCAGCAGCAGTGTTCTTCGTTGCTCGGCTGGCGAAGCGCCATGGAAGTTTAGATGCTGAGAGCAGAGAAGGGTTTGCTGCTGCCCTCACCTCAGCCCTGTTTGACACCTACAAGACCCACTGGTACCCTCACACACCTGTCAAGGGACAGGCCTACCGGTCAGTAACTACACACACACACCTGTCAAGGGACAGGCCTACCGGTCAGTAACTACACACACACACCTGTCAAGGGACAGGCCTACCGGTCAGTAACTATACACACACACCTGTCAAGGGACAGGCCTACCGGTCAGTAACTACACACACACACACACACACCTGTCAAGGGACAGGCCTACCGGTCAGTAACTACACACACACCTGTCAAGGGACAGGTCTACCGGTCAGTAACTACACACACACCTGTCAAGGGACAGGTCTACCAGTCAGTAACGACACACACACACACCTGTCAAGGGACAGGTCTACCAGTCAGTAACTACACTACACATAGGCAAGATTGTCTCTGGCTGTGTGTGTGTGTAACCGTTGTGCTGCGTGTGTGTGTGTAACCGTTGTGCTGCGTGTGTGTTAGGTGCCTGCGTATGAACCGCGCTCAGCTGAGGGACCCTGTGTTGGAGAGGGCGTGTGTACGCAGCGCTGTCTGTTACGAGGACCTGGGGTTGCCACGGGAGATGACAATCTGGGTCGACCCTGGAGAGGTGTCCTGCAGGTGAGTGCTGTTGTACTGAGGCACTACTGTACTGGTATGTCTTACTGACCTGCCTCTCGGGAAGAAATTGTCAACTGGTGTGCCAAATTCAACCCCTCTGCATGTTACATGTAGACATAAGACTGTAAAAACCCACTTGGAATTCACCTCAAAATGATCTATTTTAATTCATCTATACCGAAGTATTTCCACTCATATTTGTACTTGTTCACATACGTCCATTTATAAGGTTTGAAATTGTCAGACGGCCGGGGGGGTCGTTGGAGGCGGCCGGCCGGGGGGGTCGTGGTCACTGCAAAAGTTCTTTTTACAGAATGAGCTAATGATTATGACCCAGGATTGTGTTGATTAGGCCAGTGGTTTTCAAACCGCTCCTTGGAGACCCCCAGCTGTTTCATGTGATTATTAGACCAGAACATTGTAAACCTCTCCTTGGAGACCCCCAGCTGCTACATGTGATTATTAGACCAGAACATTGTAAACCTCTCCTTGGAGACCCCCAGCTGCTACATGTGATTATTAGACCAGAACATTGTAAACCTCTCCACGGGGACCCCCTGTATTTAATTCATCCAGAGCTAACACACCTGATTCAAATTATATCAAGCTTTTGACTAAAATCAGGTGAGCTAGTTCAGGGCTACAATAAAATTAAGTCTGGGGGTGGGGTCCTCGATGAGAGGTTGGAAAAACGTTTTGGTCTGGTTCAGCGAGAACCTCCCTCTGCTTGTTAACCTGAGCCCAGGGAAAGGAACTACTGTTTTGGCAGGAAGATGTTGTGATGCGTTTCCTGTGTAGGTACGGAGAGCGCAGCGTTCCCTTCTGTGTGATGCAGCTGCAGGGCTGTCACCAGGGCGACAAGGAGTTTTCCCGACGCATACATAATGCAGTGGAGCGGGCCGCCTCCGACATCCAATCAGGTGCTCTGGTTTTCAAATTTTAACTCATGTTTTTCTGTTTCTCAGACAAATATTTGTATTTCTTACCCTGATTATCAAAATGTGTTGCAACATGTATGGGTGGATTGGATTATGCTGAGCTGCGGGAACCTGACGTAAATGGTCAAAGCACTGATGGAGGAGCGCCCTTCTCAAATTGAACAGTAATCTGAGCAGCTTGGGCGTGTTGTCGCCAAGGCAGCTTGGGCGTGTTGTCGCCAAGGCAGCTTGGGCGTGTTGTCCACAAACATCTATTTTCAATAAAATGCATATGTTCTAACTAGGTTTCACTGGAAGGCAGTTCCAAATGAACTGTTCTAGAAGGTTCTACAGTTATGTTTTTACTGTAGCCTGTAGGGCAGGGATCGCCAACTGCTTTTGATTAAAAACGGCAATCACTTTTTCCCCTTGAACACAGAATCCTTCTCCAAGTAATTTAGCCTAGGCTACGTCACTTTTGTTTTGAACCGACTTCGCCGCTGGCTTTGAACGGGGCACCTGGCTCACGCCTGGGAGATAGCCCTGACCCAAACTGATTACAGCCACTTTTCACCAGGTGCAATCACCTCTCACCTGGGGTAACCCAGGCCAGATAATCAAATCCATTTACTGTGAAAAGTGTTTTAAATCTTTGATTTGATCCAATCAGGCTCTTCCTCTGACGAGGAGGGCGAGAACACCAGCATGGGTAGCAGCTGCAGCAGCCTATCCGCTCCCTGCCCTGCCCCCAACCCAAAACCCAAAACCATCCCAACAGTCAGCAACCCCAACAGTGTCTACCAGGTAACAAACCAGGTAACAAACCAGCTAACAAACATACTAATGTTAAGCGCTCTGACGTAATAAACCAGGACTGGACGAAGCTCTTGGGCAGGGGTACTCAACTCTTACCATACGAGGTCCGGAGGCTGCTGGTTTTCTGTTCTACCTGATAATTGCACTCACCTGGTGTCCCAGGTCTAAACCAGTCCCTAATTTAGAGGGAACAATGAAGAGGGGGGAAATGCAGTGAAACTGGCTTTAAAGTCCAGAGTTGAATTTGAGGGATGTGTGACAGGGTTTAGATAATAGTAATAATTGTCTGCTGCGCAGTAACATGTGGTCCAGGTGTTGTAAAGAGCTGGCAGGCATCAATGATGTGGTTGTGATGTGACTCTTTCTCTCTGTTCCAGTTCAGTGAGTTCGCTCTAGTGCCACCCACTCCGGCCTGGGCAGCTTACCCCAACAGGAAGGCCTTCCCTGGGGACGGCTACCCTCCTCACGGCCCCCCCTCTGGAGGCATGTTCGCCCAGCAGCACACCAGCCAGTTCCAGCCTGCTAAAGGATTCAAACCCTACAGAGCTGCCACCTCCTTCACTGGGCCCAGGCAGGACAAGTACCATTGGGTCAGCAAGAACCGCTCCTAGAATGTAAACCTAGAAACTAGACCCCACTGGCTGCTTAGAGCCCAGAACACTTATTAAAAATATTAAAAGGTCAAAGTATGAATTATGAAATGGTTAAAGCAATGCTGTTTAAGCATTTTTTTAAAAGTTGCAGTATTTTTATTTAAAAAATATTTTATGTCTTAACTATTGTGACTGTTAAACTGGAAAATATTGTCTGAATAAAATTATTGATTTATTTTTAAGAAACTGGTTGTCTGTTTGTAGTGGGGGATTGTTTTCAGAAAAACACGAGTGTCCAGGTTTACATTGGTCCATATTATTCAGTGGGGTTAATTTGGTTTCGTGACTGAGCTTCAATATTTGTAAACCAACTAGGGGTGGGCAGTATACTGGTATGACATTGTGCCAGGATATGGATTTTTGCCGTATTGTGCGTCTCATGATAAATGTATGAAATGAGGTGTTCATTTCAGTCGAGTGATACAGCCTAGTGGGCTAGTTCAAATTGTTTCTTACTAAAAACAGCTTTTTTTGCAAAGAAAACAAAGCATGGACGTTACACTCAATCTGCCTGCCAAAGTCAACAAGCGTGTGAGTAAGTGACCATTTCGTGAAACACCTTTCATTAACAAGTGTCAAATCAAGCACTGACAAGGAAAGCAACGCTGAGTTGCAGGACGAAAAACGATTTGTTTGAAAAAGGGAACTCGTGTCATTTGACCTCGACCAACTAAGTTGACGCATTGTGCCAAAGGTGGAAACGCCAGCGGTTTTAACCACCTGAGAACCCTGCATGTATGCAAATCTACCAGAATGCGTGCAGCAAGTCCCAAGACTTCAAGCCAGACCTGCCAGACCTGCACTCCCCTATCACTCAAGGTGTCATTCATTACTGGTACTCCCTATGGGAACGCGTGCAATTACCTATCACATAGACATGGAACCAATTCAGAAAGTTGATTCAAAATCTAGATAAGAGATACAGCTAGGTATCTACAAAACATGTCTGCCAGAACTCTACTCAGGACGGAGTTGTCAACGAAATCTGTAACGCTGCATTCTCTATCACTGCAGACTTACGGTCAAGCCGGACCACAGAGCCATACATTAACCTCACGATTCATTACATTGACAACTGGAAGCTGCAAGCAAATGCCTTCAGACCTTATTTCCCAGACGACCACACCGGAGAAGTAATTGCAGCTGGGCTGAGGGGAGGCACTTTCATCCTGGGGCTTGAAAGAGTCGCGTCAAGTATGTATGACTACCGACAGTGGATCGAACATAGTCAAAGCGTTGGAGCGTAACAAATGGACAAGACTTGGATGTTTCCCACCGCATACAGGTTCTTGGTATGCCAAACTTGTCAGGTGGATGGATTATCTTGGCATAGGAGAAATGCTCACAAAATTTGAGAGAAATAAGCTATTTTGTGCCAATGGAAAATGTTTGGGGCCTTTTATTTCAGCTCATGAAACATGGGACCAACACTTTACTTGTTTGTTTCTGTTCAGTATATTTAAATATTATGGGGTTTTTTTTAAATTCAAGTGCAGACACAGGAAAGGTTGGGTTTGTGAATCAGAAGGGCATGGATCGGACTCATGTTAGCTAGCACAACAGCTAAGGTAGCAACAATATGAGCTGACTTGACTTTAAAGCAAAACACTTCAGATGGATACCCTTTCCCTACCCGTGTTGTTGAAAGAGGAAGAGGAGACAACTGGCCCGGTCAGGAAGAAGAGACAACTGAAGTTCCCAGTCAAGATTGAATATCAGAATTAGTAGATTAGTTTGAATACATTTTGTTGAGTCTTGGCTGGAGAAAAATGATTGTATAGTAATTATAATAGGCTCTAGGAACAGTTGATCACACATTTAAAAAGGTAGATTTGTTTATATAGCATTTATACAAGGCAGAAACATTTCAGCTTCTTTGCTGAAAAATATCCAGAATGCCAGTTTCAGTGAGAAGCATAGAAACACCAAGACAACTTTATAACAGCTGACCTGGTTTATCCAAAGCTACGCTGCCAATTAGCCACTGAGTCTACCTTTCAAAATGTCAAAATAGAACATGTTTTCAGTATCCACATTTTATTTTTGTTTAGTGTTTTCTGATTGTTTCAGTGCATGCATTCAACAAGCTTCGGACCAAGGACTTCCACAGAGCCGCTATCTCCCCCCCAAAAAGTGTAGAGAGTCATTGTACCATCTAAACCGCTGTGAAATATCTTTCCAAATAACCAAAAATATTGTATTTTCAGCTTTTTGAAGCTGGTGTACATAATCAAAAGTAAAAGACGCAAAAATACAACTTAAGAATGGGAAGCATAGAAATATTGCACATAGAACAGATCTACAGCGTCATAGACTTGCTTTCAATGAGAATGACAGATCTATAACTCACATTTCTATGTGAATTTGGTCAGACTGCCCAAAAAGTTACGTATTGCAGCTTTAAACTTCCATTGGTTGAAAGCCATTGCTCAGTTATCACTTGGCTCATGTAAATTTTGTAGTTGCCCCTTTAACAATCCTAAGGTCAACATACCCACCCACCCCCACAATATCCAGGCCACCATGGCCTATTTATTACCTTAACTTACCTCATTTGCACTCACTGTATATAGACTTTTTGTTTTGTTTTGTTCTACTGTATGTTTGTTTTACTCCATGTGTAACTCTGTGTTGTTGTCTGTGTCGCACTGCTTTGCTTTATCTTGGCCAGGTCGCAGTTGTAAATGAGAACTTGTTCTCAACTGGCCTACCTGGTTAAATAAAGGACTTGTTCTCAACTAGCCCACCTGGTTAAATAAAGGACTTGTTCTCAACTAGCCTACCTGGTTAAATAAAGGACTTGTTCTCAACTAGCCTTCCTGGTTAAATAAAGGACTTGTTCTCAACTAGCCTACCTGGTTAAATAAAGGTGAAATAAATAATAAATCCCCACATTCACATTTCTCTCATGTAAATGTTGTAGCTACATAAAAAGATGAAACAAACTATTTATTTTGGAAATGTCCAGTCTTTGCTCTTTTTTCCATTAGCATGCTAATGATTTCAATTTATATTGGATTATTTTTATCTGACATTGAATACATGTTTAGTATATTGACCACATAGTTCTCTGTGAGAATTTTAAATGAACTTGCTTATGTGATTTGGTTTATGTAGATACATTTCAATGTTGTTTAACACACAGTAACCAAAAAACCTAAACGAATTTGGATATTCATACTGAGTTTGCAGCAAATTGTAGAATGTTTGCCAGAATTGTTTGCCACAAAACAATTGCGGGCACTAAAACTAAAGAAGGATTTACCTAAAAATCGGTCAAGACCAGAGGGAACTCAAGAATTAACCAACCCTGCGATCACATTTGGTAGCTCATTATTTTATACGTTAGCGGTGATGTTAGGTAAGCTAGAAGCTTGTGTCGAAGAGCTTTGTAAACAAAAAAATAATAATAATGAAGTGATCTGCAGGACTTTAATGGAGGACCAGCCAACCTTTTGATACAGGATGCAGTGGTGAGTATTAAAACTGTCACCTGTGAGAAAGCGAAGGGCGCTATGGTAGACGACATACAAAGGTTTAAAAGTAGTGGCTGCTGCATTCTGGTAAAATGGTGTCACCACAGTCAAGACCTGGCAGGAAAGTTGACTGTACAATCTGCTTCCTGCTATTTAGGGAGAGGCAAGATCTATTTATAAAAAAGGAGCCCACTTTAAAAACATTAAATCTTAGCTCTTTAACAAGCTCATCCATAAGTATTATAAACATTAAATCTTTGTCAATCCAAATGCCCAGATACTGTATTTATAGGTGGGAACCCCATCGATGAGAGAGCCATCCAATTAATAAATATGTTGTTCATCTGAAACATTTCTGTGAGAATTAGAGAACAACATGTATTTAGTCTTGCTCACATTAAATACATGTTTTAAACCAAACAGGGCTTCTGAAACCCCACCTCTTTAAGGAATACCTGGGATAGGATATAGTAATCCTTCTAACCCCCCCCCCAAAAAAAAGATATAGATGCACTATTGTAAAGTGGTTGTTCCACTGGATATCATAAGGTGAATGCACCAATTTGTAAGTCGCTCTGGATAAGAGCGTCTGCTAAATGACATAAATGTAAATGTAATGGCTTCCTGTAAGGTAACAAGGTCAGAGTGCAGCTCTTACATAGCCTGCTCAACAGGCAATGGCATACATAAGTGTAGATTAATATCAGATTAATATTACAAGTTAACAGATAGACCCAATATTATTCATATAAATAGTAAAGAGGACAGGTCCCGGCACCAACCCCTGCGGTACACCTTTTGTTATATCCAGAAAACTAGACTTAACACCATCAGAAATCACACATTGACCTATCAGACGGGACACATTTTCAAATCTTTGGATGAGAATGTGACGGTCAGCGGTATCGGACGCCTTGGAAATGTCTATAAATAAGACGGCACAATGATTTGTATGAACTAAGCAGTTTAACATCTAAAAACACTGCAGCTGAAACGATGTCCAGGTCTAAAACCAGGTGAACATTAAGAACAGATAGAAAAGTTTAAAAAAAAGTTCTTAGGGATTCTAAAACTTCAGAAAAGGCAAGATAACTACTGTCCGATTTATCTGAGACAGAAAGATCTCCTTCTCCACCCAATAGGCAGGTAGTCTGGCAAGTAGGAGCGTTTGGCGAGTAGGAGCGTTTGGCGAGTAGGAGCGTTTGGCGAGTAGGAGCGTTTGGAGAGTAGGAGCGTCTAGAGAGTAGGAGCGTCTGGAGAGTAGGAGCGTCTGGAGAGTAGGAGCGTCTGGAGAGTAGGAGCGTCTGGAGAGTAGGAGCGTTTGGAGAGTAGGAGCGTCTGGAGAGTAGGAGCGTCTGGCGAGTAGGAGCGTTTGGAGAGTAGGAGCGTCTGGAGAGTAGGAGCGTCTGGAGAGTAGGAGCGTTTGGCGAGTAGGAGCGTCTGGCGAGTAGGAGCGTCTGGAGAGTAGGAGCGTCTGGAGAGTAGGAGCGTCTGGCGAGTAGGAGCGTTTGGAGAGTAGGAGCGTCTGGAGAGTAGGAGCGTCTGGCGAGTAGGAGCGTCTGGAGAGTAGGAGCGTTTGGCGAGTAGGAGCGTTGGGCCAGTAACCAAATGGTTGCTGGATCGAATCCCCAAGCTGACAAGATAAAAATCTATCGTTCTGCCCCAAAGCAATGCAGTTAACCCACTGTTCCTTTATGTAGGGGGAGTACATGTGTGGCTTTCCAGATCTGAGGGATTAAAAATATAGGTCAAGGGGTCTGAGTGTGGCAGAGAGCTGCAGTAAAAAGGGATGACGCGAATCATTCTCTTTGGTTGTATTATCATCAATCTTTAGTAAAACACTTAGTACATCACAGACATTACCTATTACCTTAGTACATCAGACATTTATGATCTTAGTACATCAGACATTACCTAGTACATCAGACATTACATATTACCTTACTACATATTACCTTACTACATCACAGACATTACCTATTACCTTAGTACATCACAAATATTACCTATTACCTTAGTACATCACAGACATTACCTTACTACATATTACCTTACTACATATTACCTTACTACATATTACCTTACTACATATTACCTTACTACATCACAGACATCAAAGGGTTGAAATGAATTGTGTGTCTGTCAGTGCATCATTCTCAACAATCTCTGAGGTGACTAAAGGACTCCCTCTAGTGGAATGAGATTCAAATAACATTTTATTGGTCACATACACATGATTAGCAGATGTTAATGTGAGTGTAGGGAAATGCTTGTGCTTCTAAAGTCAGTGAAAAAGAAACGTCCTCACTATCAACTGCGTTTATTTTCAGCAATCTTAACATGTGTAAATATTTGTATGAACATAACAAGATTCAACAACTGAGACATAAACTGAACAAGATCCACAGACATGTGATTAACAGAAGTGGAATAATGTATCCCTGAACAAAGGTGGGGTCAAAATCCAAAGTAACAGTCAGTATCTGGTGTGGCCACCAGCTGCGTTAAGTACTGCAGTGCATCTCCTCCTCGTGGACTGCACCAGATTTACCAGTTCTTGCGGTGAGATGTTACCCCACTCTTCCACCAAGGCACCTGCAAGTTCCCGGACATTTCTGGGGGGAATGGTCCTAGCCCTCACCCTCCAATCCAACAGGTCCCAGACGTGCTCAATGGGATTGAGATCCGGGCTCTTCGCGGCCATGGCAGAACACTGACATTCCTGTCTTGCAGGAAATCACGCACAGAACGAGCAGTATGGCTGATGGCATTGTCATGCCAGGATGAGCCTACAGGAAGGGTACCACATGAGGGAGGAGGATGTCTTCCCTGTAACGCACAGCATTGAGATTGCCTGCAATGACAACAACCTCAGTCCAATGATGCTGTGACACACCGCCCCAGACCATGACGGACCCTCCACCTCCAAATCGATCCCGCTCCAGATGTAACGCTCATTCTGTCGCCGATAAACGTGAATCCGACCATTTTTATTTATTTCACCAGGTAGGCAAGTTGAGAACAAGTTCTCATTTACAACTGCGACCTGGCCAAGATAAAGCAAAGCAGTTCGACACATACAACAACACAGAGTTACACATGGAGTAAAACAAACATACAGTCAATAATACAGTAGAAAAATAAGTCTATATACAATGTGAGCAAATGAGGTGAGATAAGGGGGGTAAAGGCAAAAAAGGCCATGGTGGCAAAGTAAATACAATATAGCAAGTAAAACACTGGAATGGTAGATTTGTAGTGGAAGAAAGTGCAAAGTAGAAATAATGGGGTGCAAAGGGGCCAAATAAATAAATAAATAAATACAGTAGGGGAAGAGGTAGTTGTTTGGGCTAAATTATAGATGGGCTATGTACAGGTGCAGTGATCTGTGAGATGCTCCGACAGCTGGTGCTTAAAGCTAGTGAGGGAGATGTGTTTCCAATTTCAGAGATTTTTGTAGTTCGTTCCAGTCATTGGCAGCAGAGAACTGGAAGGAGAGACGGCCAAAGGAGGAATTGGCTTTGGGGGTGACCAGTGAGATATACCTGCTGGAGCGCGTGCTACGGGTGGGTGCTGCTACAGTGACCAGTGAGCCGAGTTAAGGGGGGACTTTACCCAGCAGGGTCTTGTAGATGACCTGGAGCCAGTGGGTTTGGCGACGAGTATGAAGCGAGGGCCAGCCAACGAGAGCGTACAGGTCGCAGTGGTGGGTAGTATATGGGGATTTGGTGATAAAACGGATGGCACTGTGATAGACTGCATCCAGTTCATTGAGTAGGGTATTGGAGGCTGTTTTGTAAATGACATCGCTGAAGTCGAGGATTGGTAGGATGGTCAGTTTTACGAGGGTATGTTTGGCAGCATGAGTGAAGGATGCTTTGTTGCGAAATAGGAAGCCAATTCTAGATTTAACTTTGGATTGGAGATGTTTGATGTGAGTCTGGAAGGAGAGTTTACAGTCTAACCAGACACCTAGGTATTTGTAGTTGTCCATATATTCTAAGTAAGAACCGTCCAGAGTAGTGATGCTGGACGGGCGGCCAGGTGTGGGCAGCGATCGGTTGAAGAGCATGCATTTAGTTTTACTTGTATTTAAGAGCAGTTGGAGGCCACGGAAGGAGAGTTGTATGGCATTGAAGCTTGTCTGGAGGGTTGTTAACACAGTGTCCAAAGAGGGGCCAGAAGTATACAGAATGGTGTCGTCTGCGTAGAGGTGGATCAGAGACTCACCAGCAGCAAGAGCGACATCATTGATGTATACAGAGAAAAGAGTTCTCTGTTCTCTGAATCTACTGTATAGGCACTGCGGACATACAGTACCAGTCAAACACATTCCAATGAGTAAATGTCCGACCTTTTGACTGGTAATATACAGCTCTTCTGATCCGCAATACAGGTGATCAATGTCAAATTCAAATCAATGTATTTATATAGCCCTTCTTACATCAGCTGATATCACAAAGTGCTGTACAGAAACCCAGCCTAAAACCCCAAACAGCAAGCAATGCAGGTGTAGAAGCACGGTGGCTAGGAAAAACTCCCTAGAAAGGCCAAAACCTAGGAAGAAACCTAGAGAGGAACCAGGCTATGAGGGGTGGCCAGTCCTCTTCTGGCTGTGCCGGGTGGAGATTATAACAGCACATGGCCTAGATGTTCAAATGTTCATAAATGACCAGCATTGTCAAATAATAATAATCATAGTAGTTGTCGAGGGTGCAACAAGTCAGTAACACAAGAGTAAGTGTCAGTTGGCTTTTTCATAGCCGATCTTTGAGAGTATCTCTACCGCTCCTGCTGTCTCTAGAGAGTTGAAAACAGCTGGTCTGGGACAGGTAGCACGTCCGGTAAATAGGTCAGGGTTCCAGCAGGTCTGGGACAACAGGTCTGGGACAGGTAGCACGTCCGGTGAACAGGTCAGGGTTCCATAGCTGCAGGCAGAACAGTTGGAACTGGAGCAGCAGCACAGCCAGGTGAACTGGGGACAGCAAGGAGTCATCAAGCCAGGTAGTCCTGAGGCATGGTCCCAGGGCTCAGGTCCCCCGAGAGAGAGAAAGAAAAATAGAGAATTAGAGAGAGCATATTTAAATTCACACAGGACACTGGAAAAGGCAAGAGAAATACTCCAGATGTGACAGACTGACCCTAGCCCCCCGACACATAAACTACTGCAGCATAAATACTGGGGCTGAGACAGGAGGGGTCAGAAGACACTGTGGCCCCATCCGATGAAACCCCCGGACAGGGCCAAACAGGTAGGATATAACCCCACCCACTTTGCCAAAGCACAGCCTCCACACCACTGGAGGGATATCTCCAACCACCAACATGTGTTGTTATTACTTCTGTTTCAACAGGATCCATAGACTGCTCACTCTTCATGGACAGACGGCTGGGTACAGAGGAGGCTGGTCTCAGACAGACAGACCCGAACACTCAGGTCTGCAGACAGAAACAGATGTATGTTATGAAACCAATAACTAGCCTACTGATTGTGTAGGTGCAGCATGAGTCTGCTTCAATAGAGGAACCCTCACCTTTGTTCAGTGGGAAAGTGTCCCTCGAACATAACTGGAGGATCCATAGACTGCTCACTCTTCATGGACAGACGGCTGGGTACAGGGGAGGCTGGTCTCTCCCGATGGAGCCTGACAGACACAGGAAGTGTAACTTCTGTCTAATTAGTTTATTTACAATTTGAGGCATTACATAGTATCAACAGCAATGAAGAGCTGAATAATGTGATACAATGTTACACAATAAATTGGTAAACACGGTACAAATGGAAAATCTATTTTCTTCAAACCTGTCACAGCGCTGGAGGCATAGCCTTGGGAAGTAGGGGTGCTGAGTGTGCTGCAGCACCCCCTGACAAATCAGAATTAAAAAATATATATTAATACATTTAAATAAAAATCTCAAAAAGTAGTGCACTGGGCCACAGCAAATTAATAGCTCTCTCCTCAGCTATTTGTGTTGCAAAAGCAAAGTTCAATATTTAAAGTTCACTGAGAAAATTAAAAAGTGAAATTCAACTCCCATTGAGCAAAATCTTTGGGTTAGTGAAGTAGGTCCATGTCAGCTCAACAACTTCCCAATTAAAGTCCAGCCAATTTAGATACTGAAGTTGTATTTTTCAGTGTGTCTTGAGCAGTCGTATCATTTAAGGAAGTGATGTAATATAACAGTCATCAACAGTTACATTTTCATCACACATCTTGGCTTTGGTGTCGCTGTCATGGTCCCTAAAAATACTTTTAGGGGCTGTGGTCCCCTTCTCACTCACCCACCAGGGATATTCCAACAAATATTGATTTCTGAACTCTTTCTAAGTTAAAACATTAGTGTTGTTTAAAAATTAATATGAATTCATTTTCTTTGCATTATTTGAGGTCTGACAACACTGCATATTTTTATTTTATTTTGACCAGTTGTCATTTTCTGCAAATAAATGCTCTAAATGACAATATTTTTATTTGGGAGAAATGTTGTCAGTAGTTTATAGAATAAAATAAATATATTAATTTTACCCAAACACATACCTATAAATAGTAAAACCAGAGAAACGGATAATTTTGCAGTGGTCTCTTAATTTCTTCCAGAGCTGAATATTTATGAAGTCTACTCATCATTGACAAAACAAAATAGAAAACGCGGCATTTCGTGACGTTCATTGGACTGTTTGTCCCTCGGTCCTCTCCGTTCTCTACGTAGGTGGACTGTTTTCAAAATGGCTGCGTCCACGAATGACAGTAAAGGAGCGTCTCTCTCCAAATCCGAGTATCTGAAACGTTATTTATCCGCAGATGGAGACGCCAAGAAGTCAAGGGAGAAGAAGGCTAAAAAGAAATGCATTAAAGCTACAGGAAAGGGGTGAGTAGGTGTGAACACCGGGGGAATATGGAGTTAAACAGTCAGGCAGATAGCTAACGTTAGCTACATAGCGACGTTAGCCTGCTAGCCTTACTACACTGTGATAACGTTAGCTGGCTAGCATAACAAACTTAACTGGTCGATGTTTCAGCTCTGTTGGCGAACTCCAGTAACTAGTTAACTATCTGGCTAGCATAAAAAGTGAACTTGTTGTTATTTGGCAGTAGTTTCTAACCGCTCTGTTACTCGGTCTGAGCAGGATGAAGATAGTAGATGACGATGTGGATTGGAAACAGCTGACCCACGAGGAGAAGGCGGACGAAGAGGATGAAGAGGAGGAGGCGCCAGTGGTAAATAATGCTACATAACTAGCTAACTTCACTGTCACTTTGTTTTCAGTTGGGGTGACCTTTACCAAAAACATCACTTTAGAGTGGCTAGCTAGTGCTCTGATCCACTCATCTGTGTCTCTCGCTCTGTATTGTGTCAGGTTGCTGAGGTGATAGACGAGCGTCCAGATGAGATCAAACGCCTGGAAGCCTTCAGGACCAGCAACAAATGGAGAGTGATGGGAGGTGAGCCAGACAGCAGTGGATGTGCTCTCAGGTGTTGTCTGCTGCATGGTGTGTGTGCTAATATATATATTCTCTCTGCTCAGCTGATGAAGAGGTCCCAGAGGAGGAGGAGGAGGAACAGAGAGTTCGACACGATTCGCCAGAGCCCCTGTTGATCAAAAAGACGCGACATGATTCGCCAGAGCCCCAGTCACTCAGAAAGCAGCGTCATGATTCGCCGGACGTCTCTCCGCCTAGGAGGATTGGACATGAATCCCCCGATGCGTCTCTTCGTAGACTGAAGCCTTGCATTCCTCCTCCCTCATCATCATCATCCCAACCCCCCCACAGGACACACAGCAGAGGTGAGACCTGACCCATAACCTCTGACCCTGAAATCAATGTTCTTATTGGACAAGTTCAAAGGTGTATTCATTTGGAACCAAACTGAGAAGGACCAACCTCAATCTGTCCAATAGAAACACATTTTTTGCTGATTTTTTTTTTTTCTTCTCTGTTTGGAGTAAACGGTTTCTGTTGCAAAACGTTTTGCTACAGTTTGCGACTAATGAATACAGTCCATGTTAACATCCATTCAAAGACAAATCTCTCCATATAACCCTGGAAATGGAAATTGTTTTCTGATTTAAAAAAAAGTTTATATTGGACAAATTCTGGTGGGTCCCTCCCTGTTTCATTCTGTTTGGTTCTGTTGGTTCCTAATTGTTCCTGGTGTGGTTAAGTTCTGAAGTCATTTTATATATGTTTTTCTTCAGATTCATCTCCATCCAGGAAAAAAGCAAAGTCTTTGTCGTCTGCTCGTGTTAGCCAGCGCTCTTCGGGGTCTGACCAATCCCCACCCAGGAGGCGGGCTCAGAACGGGCCTGACTCAGACTCAGACCAATCACTTCCAAGGAAAAGGACACAGATGGGAGGGGCCTCTGATTCTGACCAATCACCGCCTAGGAGAAGGCGAAAGGGAGGGCAGAACTGTGATTCTGACCAATCGCCCCCCAGGAGGCGACCACATGGTGGGAGGGGCTCAGACTCTGACCTCTCCCCCCCTCGCAGGCCTGACCAATCACAAGTGAGCGTGTGGAGCTGAAGGGACCAGGCACAGAAATTCAAGTATTGGGCCACGTTCAGTTGACAAATGATGTGGAATGTTACAGATAGAAATGTCATGAATAGAGCCAACATGAATGCCTTATTCTACATGTCAGAGGCATGTTTATTCCACATAGCATATTTCTATCTGAACGTTCCGAAAAACAATGCGTCCTGCTGAACACGCCCCTGTAGCTAGGTAGAGAAGTTTTGTGTAGGCTTTGCCTATTCTAACATCGCTGTGTGTGTGTGTGTGTGTGTGTGTGTGTGTTAGTCTCGGAGCATGCTGTCAGGAGCCGCAGCAGGACTGGTATCAGTGGACGTTCTAAGAAGAGAACAGCAGGAGAACCGACGCCGAGAAAAGATCAACCAGCCGCTAGAAGGTACTATTCACACACTACACACACCCTCCCGCTGTATGTTACTATAGTACACCACACACACACACACACCCTACCGCTGTATGTTACTATAGTACACCACGCACACACCCTCCCGCTCTATGTTACTATAGTACACCACACACACCCTCCCGCTGTATGTTACTATAGTACACCACACACACACACACCCTCCCGCTGTATGTTACTATAGTACACCACACCCTCCCGCTGTATGTTACTATAGTACACCACACACACACACACCCTCCCGCTGTATGTTACTATAGTACACCACACCCTCCCGCTGTATGTTACTATAGTACACTACACACACACCCTCCCGCTGTATGTTACTATAGTACACCACACACACACCCTCCCACTGTATGTTACTATAGTACACCACACACACACACACACCCTCCCGCTGTATGTTACTATAGTACACCACACACACACACCCTCCCGCTGTATGTTACTATAGTACACCACACACACACACACCCTCCCGCTGTATGTTACTATAGTACACCACACACACACACACCCTCCCGCTGTATGTTACTATAGTACACCACACACACACACACCCTCCCGCTGTATGTTACTATAGTACACCACACACACCCACACCCTCCCGCTGTATGTTACTATAGTACACCACACACACCCACACCCTCCCGCTGTATGTTACTATAGTACACCACACACACCCACACCCTCCCGCTGTATGTTACTATAGTACACCACACACACACCCTCCCGCTGTATGTTACTATAGTACACCACACACACACCCTCCCGCTGTATGTTACTATAGTACACAAAATCAAATCAAAATCAAATTTATTTATATAGCCCTTCGTATATCAGCTGAAATCTCAAAGTGCTGTACAGAAACCCAGCCTAAAACCCCAAACAGCAAGCAATGCATGTGAAAGAGGCACGGTGGCTAGGAAAAACTCCCTAGGAAAAACTCCCTAGAAAGGCCAAAAACCTAGGAAGAAACCTAGAGAGGAACCAGGCTATGAGGGGTGGCCAGTCCTCTTCTGGCTGTGCCGGGTGGATATTATAACAGAACATGGTCAAGATGTTAAAATGTTCATAAATGACCAGCATGGTCAAATAATAATAATCATTGTAGTTGTCAAGGGTGCAACAAGCACGTCCGGTGAACAGGTCAGGGTTCCGTAGCCGCAGGCAGAACAGTTGAAACTGGAGCAGCAGCATGGCCAGGTGGACTGGGGACAGCAAGGAGTCATCATGCCAGGTAGTCCCGAGGCATGGTCCTAGGGCTCAGGTCCTCCGAGAGAAAGAAAGAAAGAAAGAGAGAATTAGAGAGAGCATATTTAAATTCACACAGGACACCGGATAAGACAAGAGAATACTCCAGATGAAACAGACTGACCCTAGCCCCCCGGCACATAAACTACTGCAGCATAAATACTGGAGGCTGAGACAGGAGGGATCAGAAGACACTGTGGCCCCATCCGATGATACCCCCGGACAGGGCCAAACAGGCAGGATATAACCCCACCCACTTTGCCAAAGCACAGCCCCCACACCACTAGAGGGATGTCTACAACCACCAACTTACCGTCCGAAGACAAGGCCGAGTATAGCCCACAAAGATCTCCGCCACGGCACAACCCAAGGGGGGCGCCAACCCGGACAGGAAGACCACGTCAGTGGCTCAACCCACTCAAGTGACGCACCCCTCCCATGGACGGCATGGAAGAACACCAGTAGGTCAGTGACTCAGCCCCTGTAATAGGGTTAGAGGCAGAGAATCCCAGTGGAAAGAGGGGAACCGGCAAGGCAGAGACAGCAAGGGCGGTTCGTTGCTCCAGCCTTTCCGTTCACTTTCACACTCCTGGGCCAGACTACACTTAATCATAGGACCTACTGAAGAGAGAAGTCTTCAGTAAAGACTTAAAGGTTGAGACTGAGTCTGCGTCTCTCACATGGGTAGGCAGACTATTCCATAAAAATGGAGCTCTATAGGAGAAAGCCTTACCTCCAGCCGTTTGCTTAGAAATTCTAGGGACAATTAGGAGGCCTGCGTCTTGTGACCGTAGCGTACGTGTAGGTATGTACGGCAGGACCAAATCGGAAAGATAGGTAGGAGCAAGCCCATGTAATGCTTTGTAGGTTAGCAGTAAAACCTTGAAATCAGCCCTTGCCTTAACAGGAAGCCAGTGTAGGGAGGCTAGCACTGGAGTAATATGATCAAATTTTTTGGTTCTAGTCAGGATTCTAGCAGCCGTATTTAGCACTAACTGAAGTTTGTTTAGTGCTTTATCCGGGTAGCCGGAAAGTAGAGCATTGCAGTAGTCCAGCCTAGAAGTAACAAAAGCATGGATTAATTTTTCTGCGTCATTTTTGGACAGAAAGTTTCTGATTTTTGCAATGTTACGTAGATGGAAAAAAGCTGTCCTTGAAACAGTCTTGATATGTTCTTCAAAAGAGAGATCAGGGTCCAGAGTAACACCGAGGTCCTTCACAGTTTTATTTGAGACGACTGTACAACCATCCAGATTAATTGTCAGATTGAACAGAAGATCTCTTTGTTTCTTGGGACCTAGAACAAGCATCTCTGTTTTGTCCGAGTTTAAAAGTAGAAAGTTTGCAGCCATCCACTTCCTTATGTCTGAAACACAGGCTTCTAGCGAGGGCAATTTTGGAGCTTCACCATGTTTCATTGAAATGTACAGCTGTGTGTCGTCCGCATAGAAGTGAAATTTAACATTATGTTTTCGAATGACATCCCCAAGAGGTAAAATATATTGTGAAAACAATAGTGGTCCTAAAACGGAACCTTGAGGAACACCGAAATTTACAATTGATTTGTCAGAGGACAAACCATTCACAGAGACAAACTGATATCTTTCTGACAGATAAGATCTAAACCAGGCCAGAACTTGTCCATGTAGACCAATTTGGGTTTCCAATCTCTCCAAAAGAATGTGGTGATCGATGGTATCAAAAACGGCACTAAGATCTAGGAGCACGAGGACAGATGCAGAGCCTCGGTCTGACGTCATTAAAAGGTCATTTACCACCTTCACAAGTGCAGTCTCAGTGCTATGATGGGGTCTAAAACCAGACTGAAGCGTTTCGTATACATTATTTGTCTTCAGGAAGGCAGTGAGTTGCTGTGCAACAGCTTTTTCTAAAATTTTTGAGAGGAATGGAAGATTCGATATAGGCCGATAGTTTTTTATAATTTCTGGGTCAAGATTCGGCTTTTTCAAGAGAGGCTTTATTACTGCCACTTTTAGTGAGCTTGGTACACATCCGGTGGATAGAGAACCGTTTATTATGTTCAACATAGGAGGGCCAAGCACAGGAAGCAGCTCTTTCAGTAGTTTAGTTGGAATAGGGTCCAGTATGCAGCTTGAGGGTTTGGAGGCCATGATTATTTTCTTCATTGTGTCAAGAGATATAGTACTAAAACACTTTAGTATCTCCCTTGAGCCAAGGTCCTGGCAGAGTTGTGCAGACTCAGGACAATGGAGCTTTGGAGGAATACCCAGATTTAAAGAGGAGTCCGTAATTTGCTTTCTAATGATCATGATCTTTTCCTCAAAGAAGTTCATAAATGTATTACTGCTGAAGTGAAAGCCATCCTCCATTTGCGAATGCTGCTTTTTAGTTAGCTTTGCGACAGTATCAAAAAGAAATTTCGGATTGTTCTTATTTTCCTCAATTAAGTTGGAAAAATAGGATGATGCAGCAGTGAGGGCTCTTCGATACTTCACGGTACTGTCTTTCCAAGCTAGTCGGAAGACTTCCAGTTTGGTGTGGCGCCATTTCCGTTCCAATTTTCTGGAAGCTTGCTTCAGAGCTCGTGTATTTTCTGTATACCAGGGAGCTAGTTTCTTATGACAGATGTTTTTAATTTTTAGGGGTGCAACTGCATCTAGGGTATTGCGCAAGGTTAAATTGAGTTCCTCGGTTAGGTGGTTAACTGATTTTTGTCCTCTGACGTCCTTGGGTAGGCAGAGGGAGTCTGGAAGGGCATCAAGGAATCTTTGGGTTGTCTGAGAATTTATAGCACGACTTTTAATGCTCCTTGGTTGGGGTCTGAGCAGATTATTTGTTGCAATTGTAAACGCAATAAAATGGTGGTCCGATAATCCAGGATTATGAGGAAAAACATTATTATCCACAATATTTATTCCATGGGACAAAACTAGGTCCAGAGTATGACTGTGGCAGTGAGTAGGTCCAGAGACATGTTGGACAAAACCCACTGAGTCGATGATGGCTCCGAAAGCCTTTTGGAGTGGGTCTGTGGACTTTTCCATGTGAATGTTAAAGTCACCAAAAATTTGAATATTATCTGCTATGACTACAAGATCCGATAGGAATTCAGGGAACTCAGTGAGGAACACTGCATATGGCCCAGGAGGCCTGTAAACAGTAGCTATAAAAAGTGAGTGAGTAGGCTGCATAGATTTCATGACTAGAAGCTCAAAAGACGAAAACGTCATTGTTTTTTTTTTGTAAATTGAAATTTGCTATCGTAGATGTTAGCAACACCTCCGCCTTTGCCGGATGCACGGGGGGTATGGTCACTAGTGTAACCAGGGGGTGAGGCCTCATTTAACACAGTAAATTCATCAGGCTTAAGCCATGTTTCAGTCAGGCCAATCACATCAAGATTATGATCAGTGATTAGTTCATTGACTATAACTGCCTTGGAAGTAAGGGATCTAACATTAAGTAACCCAATTTTGAGATGTGAAGTATCACAATCTCTTTCAATAATGGCAGGAATGGAGGAGGTCTTTATACTAGTGAGATTACTAAAGCGAACACCGCCATTTTTAATTTTGCCCAACCTAGATCGAGGCACAGACACGGTCTCAATGGGGAAAGCTGAGCTGACTACGCTGACTGTGCTAATGGCAGACTCCACTAAGCTGGCAGGCTGGCTAACAGCCTGCTGCCTGGCCTGCACCCTATTTAATTGTGGAGCTAGAGGAGTTAGAGCACTGTCTATGTTCGTAGATAAGATGAGAGCACCCCTCCAGCTAGGATGGAGTCCGTCACTCCTCAACAGGCCAGGCTTGGTCCTGTTTGTGGGTGAGTCCCAGAAAGACGGCCAATTATCTACAAATTCTATCTTTTGGGAGGGGCAGAACACAGTTTTCATCCAGCGATTGAGTTGTGAGACTCTGCTGTAGAGCTCATCACTCCCCCTAACTGGGAGGGGGCCAGAGACAATTACTCGATGCCGACACATCTTTCTAGCTGATTTACACGCTGAAGCTATGTTGCGCTTGGTGACCTCTGACTGTTTCATCCTAACATCGTTGGTGCCGACGTGGATAACAATATCTCTATACTCTCTACACTCGCCAGTTTTAGCTTTAGCCAGCACCGTCTTTAGATTAGCCTTAACGTCGATAGCCCTGCCCCCTGGTAAACAGTGTATGATCGCTGGATGATTCGTTTTAAGTCTAATACTGCGGGTAATGGAGTCGCCAATGACGAGGGTTTTCAATTTGTCAGAGCTAATGGTGGGAGCCGTCGGAGTCTGAGACCCCACAGCGGGAGGAGTAGAGACCAGAGAAGTCTCGGACTCCGACTCCGACTCACTTATTGGGGAGAACCGGTTGAAAGTTTCTGTCGGCTGAATAAGCGACACCGGTTGAGCATTCCTACAGCGTTTCCCTCCAGAAGCCATGAGAAAGATGTCCGGCTGCGGGGACCGTGCGAGGGGGTTTATACTAACGTTACTATCTGTACTTACTGGTGGCACAGACGCTGTTTCATCCTTTCCTACGCTGAAATTGCCCTTGCCTAACGATTGCGTCTGAAGCTGGGCTTGCAGCACAGCTATCCTCGCCGTAAGGCGATCGTTCTCCTGTATATTATAAGTACAACGACTGCAATTAGAAGGCATCATGTTAATGTTACTTAGCTTCGGCTGTTTGAAGTCCTGACGAACCATGTCCAGATAAAACCTCCGGGGTAAGAAAGTTGAATGAAAAAAGTTGAGTGAGGGTAAAAAGTAAAAATATACGGTAATGAAAAAGTAAAAACCCTTAGGTAGCAAAGTAAGATCGGCAACAAAAACGCACAGCAGCGTAAACAAGTCTGCAAGTTGTACACCACACACACACCCTCCCGCTGTATGTTACTATAGTACACCACACACACACACACCCTCCCGCTGTATGTTACTATAGTACACCATACACACACCCTCCGCTCTATGTTACTATAGTACACCACACACACACACCCTCCCGCTCTATGTTACTATAGTACACCACACACACACACCCTCCCGCTGTATGTTACTATAGTACACCACACACACACCCTCCCGCTGTATGTTACTATAGTACACCACACACACACCCTCCCACTCACTAGATATAATGCTATGTGGTATATTGTACTATGTAGTGTTAGCTAGGTGTAATGCTAGGTAGTGTTAGCTAGCGCTAGTCTGCTGTACCTCCTCCACTCACTAGGTAGTGTTAGCTAGCGCTAGGTAGTGTTAGCTAGATGTAATGCTATGTGGTATGTTGTACTAATCCATCTGTTTTTGTCTCTCTCCTGCAGATGCGTCTCGTAATGCGGAGACTGTGTTCAGAGATAAGAGTGGGAAGCGGAGAGACATCGAGACGGAGAGAGAGGAGCAGAGGAGGATGGCAGGAGAGAAGGCAGAGAAAGACCTTAAATATGCTCAGTGGGGGAAAGGGTGAGAGAGAGAGTGTGTGTAGATATGTATAGTATGAGTGTATATTTATTTTTAATATTTTCTATATTGTAGAATAATAGTGAAGACATCAACACTATGAAATATCACATATGGAATCATGTAGTAACCAACAAAGTGTTAAAACAAATCAATATATATTTTATATTTGAGATTCTTCAAAGTAGCCACCCTTTGTCTTGATGACAGCTTTGCACGCTCTTGCAATCTCACACTCTGGATTGAACAAGTGACATCAATAAGGGATCATAGCTTTCATCTGGTCAGTCTATCTATGTCATCTACGTGTGTGTGTGTGTGTAGTGTGGCCCAGGGCCAGATGCAGCAGCAGAATGTTGAGGATGCGTTGAGGGAATCCCAGAAGCCTCTAGCACGTTCCTGTAATGACCAGGACCTGGACAGGATGTTGAGAGAGCAGGAGAGAGAGGGAGACCCCATGTTGGCCATGATGAGACGCAAGAAGGACAGAGACAAGAAACTACGAGGAGTCAAAGGTGTGTGGGGGGGGGGGGGGGGGGGGGGAGGGGAGGGGCGGGAGGGAGGGAGGAGGGGAGGGGAGGGGGAGGGTGGGGGAGGGAGGGTATTGTGGCTCTAGGGCCACATCGGGATTTCAACGTTCAGCAAAAGGCCGCACCGATTCATTTTGGGGACTGCTTTTTTTTTTTCTCTCCTCGATGATGGCCAGAAAAAACAGCAGTTATTTGAAAATCTATATAGTAGGTAAATGATGTTGTGTTCTTGGTTTCTGTCTGGTGTCAGAGTTCCAGAGTGGCCTGCAGTGGTTTCACCCCCTGGTGTGTGAAGGGTTAACATGCTACAAATCTTAAGATTCTACTTGTGATGTACCACAGGTTTCCAACCCTCCTCGGCCAATCACGATGAATCTCTCTGACACTTCCTGTTGTTGTTGTTTCTAGAGAAGCCTCGTTACAAAGGCCCGGCTCCGCCCCCAAACCGCTTTAACATTCCACCAGGCTACCGTTGGGACGGAGTGGACAGGTACAGCTCTCATCCCCTGTGTGTGTGATGGGGGGGGTGTGTGTGTGTGTGTGATGGGGGGTGTGTGTGTGTGTGTGTGTGATGGGGAGGGTCTGTGTGTGTGTGTGATGGGGAGGGTCTGTGTGTGTGTGTGTGATGGGGGGGTCTGTGTGTGTTAGATGGGGGGGTCTGTGTGTGTGAGATGGGGGGGGGGGGGTCTGTGTGTGTGAGATGGGGGGGGGTCTGTGTGTGTGAGATGGGGGGGTCTGTGTGAGATGGGGGGGGGGGTCTGTGTGTGATGGGGGGGGGTCTGTGTGTGGTGGGGGTCTGTGTGTGTGATGGGGGGGGTCTGTGTGTGTGTGATGGGGGGGTCCGTGTGTGTGATGGGGGGGTCTGTGTGTGATGGGGTGTGTGTGTGTGTGTGTGTGTGATGGGGGGGGGTCTGTGTGTGTGTGTGTGAGATGGGGGGGGGTCTGTGTGTGTGAGATGGGGGGGGTCTGTCTGTGTGAGATGGGGGGGTCTGTCTGTGTGAGATGGGGGGGGTCTGTGTGTGATGGGGGGGGGGGTCTGTGTGTGTGTGTGTGATGGGGGGGGGTCTGTGTGTGTGTGTGATGGGGGGGGGTCTGTGTGTGTGTGTGATGGGGGGGGTCTGTGTGTGTGTGTGATGGGGGGGGGTCTGTGTGTGTGTGTGATGGGGGGGGGGTCTGTGTGTGTGTGTGATGGGGGGGGGGGTCTGTGTGTGTGTGATGGGGGGGGTCTGTGTGTGTGTGTGATGGGGGGGGGTCTGTGTGTGTGTGTGATGGGGGGGGTCTGTGTGTGTGTGTGATGGGGGGGGGTCTGTGTGTGTGTGATGGGGGGGGTCTGTGTGTGTGTGATGGGGGGGGGTCTGTGTGTGTGTGTGATGGGGGGGGTCTGTGTGTGTGTGATGGGGGGGGTCTGTGTGTGTGATGGGGGGGGGTCTGTGTGTGTGATGGGGGGGGTCTGTGTGTGTGATGGGGGGGTCCGTGTGTGTGTGTGATGGGGGGTCTGTGTGTGATGGGGGGGTCTGTGTGTGATGGGGGGGTCCGTGTGTGATGGGGGGGGTCCGTGTCTGTGTGTGATGGGGGGGTCCGTGTGTGTGTGTGATGGGGGGGTCTGTGTGTGATGGGGGGTGTGTGTGTGTGTGATGGGGGGGGGTCTGTGTGTGTGTGTGTGATGGGGGGGGGAGTCTGTGTGTGTGTGTGATGGGGGGGGGTCTGTGTGTGTGTGTGTGTGTGTGTGTGTGTGTGATGGGGGGGTCTGTGTGTGTGTGTGTGTGTGTATAGTGCCACGTTGATACATAATTAGCTTTATCATATATAATTACAATGACTAAAATGTATCATTAGAATTAACATTATAATATATAATTAGAATTAACATAATCTATAATTAGCATTATCATTATAATATATAACTAGAATTAACATAATATATAATTACCATTATTATAATATATAATTAACAGCATCATTATAATATATAATTAACATTATCATTAATATGTAATTACTCTAATTTGGTTTTTTTGCTCGCCCATATTATTGTATCTGTAATAATGTGTGTGTGTGTGTGTGTGTGTGTGTGTGTGTGTGTCAGGTCGAATGGTTTTGAACAGAAGCGATACACCAGGATGGCTGATAAGAAGGCTGTGCAGGAGATGGCCTACAAGTGGAGCGTAGAAGATATGTAGAGATGGAGACAGAGGCCCTGGCTGGCTGTTAGGAGAACATCTACACCATCAAACTGCTTCAACAAACCCAGCAGGCTCTACATTACACACACTGTACTGTGTAAAGGAAGTCAATGATTTGTCCTGTTTTTTTCTGCTTTATTAAACACTGTGTTTTGTAACTCCGTGGTTCCTGATTTATATTACTGTATGAGCCCTTACCCAGTCCCACAGAGTCTCAAGATGAGCCCTAACCCAGTCACAGAGAGTCTCAAGATGAGCCCTTACCCAGTCAGTCTCAAGATGAGCCCTAACCCAGTCACACAGAGTCTCAAGATGAGCCCTAACCCAGTCACAGAGTCTCAAGATGAGCCCAGTCACACAAGAGTCTCAAGATGAGCCCAGTCACACAGAGTCTCAAGATGAGCCCTTACCCAGTCACAGAGAGTCTCAAGATGAGCCCTAACCCAGTCACAGAGTCTCAAGATGAGCCCTTACCCAGTCACAGAGTCTCAAGATGAGCCCTAACCCAGTCACACAGAGTCTCAAGATGAGTCCTAACCCAGTCACAGAGTCTCAAGATGAGCCCAGTCACACAGAGTCTCAAGATGAGCCCTAACCCAGTCACAGAGTCTCAAGATGAGCCCTTACCCAGTCACAGAGTCTCAAGATGAGCCCTAACCCAGTCACAGAGAGTCTCAAGATGAGCCCTTACCCAGTCAGTCTCAAGATGAGCCCTAACCCAGTCACACAGAGTCTCAAGATGAGCCCTAACCCAGTCACAGAGTCTCAAGATGAGCCCAGTCACACAAGAGTCTCAAGATGAGCCCAGTCACACAGAGTCTCAAGATGAGCCCTTACCCAGTCACAGAGAGTCTCAAGATGAGCCCTAACCCAGTCACAGAGTCTCAAGATGAGCCCTTACCCAGTCACAGAGTCTCAAGATGAGCCCTAACCCAGTCACACAGAGTCTCAAGATGAGTCCTAACCCAGTCACAGAGTCTCAAGATGAGCCCAGTCACACAGAGTCTCAAGATGAGCCCTAACCCAGTCACAGAGTCTCAAGATGAGCCCTTACCCAGTCACAGAGTCTCAAGATGAGCCCTTACCCAGTCACACAGAGCCCTCCGTATCTGCACCGGCCTGCTTTTTTGTTGCTACAACTTGGTAGATACAAGACCAAAAAAGAGGAGAAATTGTTTATTTAGGGCCAAAATTGTGATTAATCAATAATTAACTAATGCCATTAACTCAATTTAAATATTTTAATTGTTTTAACAGCCCTAATAACTACTCAATATTAGATCAGTCAGAATTTAGCCATGATACATCACGGTATTAATGCTCAGTAGCATGACCAATGTGTGTCAGTTATCACCAGAGGGTTCTGTTGGGTTCTGTTTTCATGTCAGTTGTCACCAGAGGGTTCTGTTGGGTTCTGTTTTCATGTCAGTTATCACCAGAGGGTTCTGTTGGGTTCTGTTTGTGTGTCAGTTATCACCAGAAGGTTGTGTTGGGTTCTGTTTTCATGTCAGTTGTCACCAGAGGGTTCTGTTGGGTTCTGTTTTCATGTCAGTTATCACCAGAGGGTTCTGTTGGGTTCTGTTTTCATGTCAGTTGTCACCAGAGGGTTCTGTTGGGTTCTGTTTTCATGTCAGTTGTCACCAGAGGGTTCTGTTGGGTTCTGTTTTCATGTCAGTTATCACCAGAGGGTTCTGTTGGGTTCTGTTTTCGTGTCAGTTATCACCAGAAGGTTCTGTTGGGTTCTGTTTTCATGTCAGTTATCACCAGAGGGTTCTGTTGGGTTCTGTTTGTGTGTCGATTGTCACCAGAGGGTTCTGTTGGGTTCTGTTTGTGTGTCCATTGTCACCAGAGGGTTCTGTCTGTGGCCTGGTATTCAGTGGAAACATCTAGGAGCAATAACAGCTCAGCCGGGAAGTGGTAGGCCACACGTGCTCACAGAACGGGACCCGCCGAGTGCTGTAACGTGTAAAAATCCTCTGTCCTCTGTTGCAACACAAACTGCCTCATGAAATGGGTTTCCATGGCCGAGCAGCTACACACGAGCCTAAGATCACCATATGCAATGCCAAGCGTCAGGTGGAGTGGTGTAAAGCTCGCCGCCATCGGACTCATGAAACGCGTTCTCTGGAGTGATGCTTCACCATCTGGCAGTCCGATGGGCGAATCTGGGTTTGGCAGATGCCAGGAGAAACCTTAACGCTACAGCACACAATGACATTCTAGATGATGATTCTGTGCTTCCAACTTTGTGGCAATAGTTTCCTGTTTCAACGTGCAAAAACCAAGGTCCATACAGAAATGGTTTGTCGAGATCGGTGTAGAACAACTTGACTGGCCTGCACAGGGCATAGACCTCAACCCCATCGAACACCTTTGGGATGAATTGTAACGCTGACTGTGAGCCAGGCCTAATCACCCAACATCAGCGTCTGACCTCACTAATGCTCTTGTGGCTGAATGGGAGCAAGTCCCATGACAGCAATGTTCCAACATCTAGTGGAAAGCCTTCCCAGAAGAGTGGAGGCTGTTATAGCAGCAATGTTCCAACATATAGTGGAAAGCCTTCCCAGAAGAGTGGAGGCTGTTATAGCAGCAATGATCCAAAATCTAGTGGAAAGCCTTCCCAGAAGAGTGGAGGCTGTTATAGCAGCAATGTTCCAACATCTAGTGGAAAGCCTTCCCAGAAGAGTGGAGGCTGTTATAGCAGCAATGTTCCAACATCTAGTGGAAAGCCTTCCCAGAAGAGTGGAGGCTGTTATAGCAGCAATGTTCCAACATCTAGTGGAAAGCCTTCCCAGAAGAGTGGAGGCTGTTATAGCAGCAATGTTCCAACATCTAGTGGAAAGCCTTCCCAGAAGAGTGGAGGCTGTTAATAGCAGCAATGATCCAAAATCTAGTGGAAAGCCTTCCCAGAAGAGTGGAGGCTGTTATAGCAGCAATGTTCCAACATCTAGTGGAAAGCCTTCCCAGAAGAGTGGAGGCTGTTATAGCAGCAATGTTCCAACATATAGTGGAAAGCCTTCCCAGAAGAGTGGAGGCTGTTATAGCAGCAATGTTCCAACATCTAGTGGAAAGCCTTCCCAGAAGAGTGGAGGCTGTTATAGCAGCAATGTTCCAACATCTAGTGGAAAGCCTTCCCAGAAGAGTGGAGGCTGTTATAGCAGCAATGTTCCAACATCTAGTGGAAAGCCTTCCCAGAAGAGTGGAGGCTGTTATAGCAGCAATGTTCCAACATCTAGTGGAAAGCCTTCCCAGAAGAGTGGAGGCTGTTATAGCAACAATGTTCCAACATCTAGTGGAAAGCCTTCCCAGAAGAATGGAGGCTGTTATAGCAGCAATGTTCCAACATCTAGCGGAAAGCCTTCCCAGAAGAGTGGAGGCTGTTATAGCAGCAATGTTCCAACATCTAGTGGAAAGCCTTCCCAGAAGAATGGAGGCTGTTATAGCAGCAATGTTCCAACATCTAGCGGAAAGCCTTCCCAGAAGAGTGGAGGCTGTTATAGCAGCAATGTTCCAACATATAGTGGAAAGCCTTCCCAGAAGAGTGGAGGCTGTTATAGCAGCAATGTTCCAACATCTAGTGGAAAGCCTTCCCAGAAGAGTGGAGGCTGTTATAGCAGCAAAAGGGGGGACCAACTCCATATTAATGGCCATGATTTAGGAATGAGATGTTCGACTAGCAGGTAGGTGTCCACATACTTTTAGTCATGTAGTGTAGCTAGCAAAGCGAAAAGGATTGCAAACAGGCAGGGTTGGGTAGTAACGGATTACATGTAAGGGATTACAAAAATACGGTAACTGTAATCCGCTACTTTACCAGCAAATATATTGTAATCAGATTACAGATACTTTAGAAAAACTAGATGAGTACTTCGAGGATTACTTTTAAATTCAGAAAAAAATCTTTGACACTTCTCTGTTTTCTCAATGACATTTTAAATCAGTATTCAAAACAGACGCAAGTTTAAGTTTGTTCCACCTGAGCGAGTCTGACCACCAATCAGAGACCACTATGATGACACATCAAATGTGTTTGATGGATCGCAGGAAAAGAGCAGGAATAGGCTTTGGTAGGCTACAGTCCAAGCTATGTCTTCCAATGGTGCGACTGCTGTCGGCATCCAAAGATGATCCAACTTGAATAAACGCTTGGAGGTAAGGATGACAGCAGTGGTGTAGTCTACGGCGATACGGATAACACTTATTATTGATATCTACATAGCACATTGATGTGAATCACACTGCTGCTCTCTCATTTAGCTATTTGGGCCTTACGGATTGTGGTTGAATTCAAGAAGTTTAAGCTGCCTATCGATCATTGTTTTTGAAACCAGTGGACAGCCAGTGAAAAATGTGCTCTTGCAACAGCTGCATATTGAAGATCCCAGCCTATGGAATAAAAGTGGGGCTTTTATTGCTCAAACTAATTCATGCTGATAAAATAAATAAATCCATAGGCCTAATAGACACATGCTCAAACACACACGCTTTTATAGACTGAAAGGGACAATCTGTAGTTGATACAAACATTTTTGGACTTACATTATACAGTTGAAGTGGGAAGTTTCCATACACCTTAGCCAAATACATTTAAACTCAGTTTTTCACAATTCCTGACATTTAATCCTAGTAAAAATTCCATGTCTTAGGTCAGTTGGGATCACCACTTTATTTTAAGAATGTGAAGTTTCAGAATAATAGTAGAGAGAATGATTTATTTCAGCTTTTATTTATTTCTTTCACCACATTCCCAGTGGGTCAGAAGTTTACATACACTCAATTAGTATTTGGTAGCATTGCCTTTAAATTGTTTAACTTGGGTCAACATTTTCGGGTAGCCTTCCACAAGCATCCCACAATAAGTTGGGTGAATTTTGGCCCATTCCTCCTGACAGAGCTGGTGTAACTGAGTCAGGTTTGTAGGCATCCTTGCTCGCACACATTTTTTCAGTTCTGCCCACATATTTTCTGTAGGATTGAAGTCAAGGCTTTGTGATGGCCACTCCAATACCTTGACTTTGTTGTCCTTAAGCCATTTTGCCACAACTTTGGAAGTATGCTTGGGGTCATTGTCCATTTGGAAGTCTCATTTGTGACCAAGCTTTAACTTCCTGACTGATGTCTTGAGATGTTGCTTCAATATATCCACATCATTTTCCTTTCTCATGACGCCATCTATTTTGTGAAGAGCACCAGTCCCTCCTGCAGCAAAGCACCCCCACAACATGATGCTGCCACCACCATGCTTCACGGTTGGGACGGTGTTCTTCGACTTGCAAGCCTCCCCCTTTTCCCTCCAAACATAACGATGGTCATTATGGCCAAACAGTTCTATTTATGTTTCATCAGACCAGAGGGCATTTCTCCAAAAAGTACGATTTTTGTCCCCATGTGCAGTTGCAAACTGTAGTCTGGCTTTTTTATGGTGGTTTTGGAGCAGTGGCTTCTTCCTTGCTGAGCGGCCTTTCAGGTTATGTCGATATAGGACTCGTTTTACTGTGGATATAGATACTTTTGTACCCGTTTCCTCCAGCATCTTCACAAGGTCCTTTGCTGCTGTTCTGGGATTGATTTGCACTTTTCTCACCAAAGTACATTCATCTCTAGGAGACAGAACGCGTCTCCTTCCTGAGCGGTATGATGGCTGCGTGGTCTCATGGTGTATATACTTGCGTACTATTGTTTGTACAGATGAACGTGGTACCTTCAGGCGTTTGGAAATTGCTCCCAAGGATGAACCAGACTTGTGGAGGTCTACATTTTCTTTTCTGAGGTCTTGGCTGATTTCTTTTGATTTTCCCATGATGTCAAGCAAAGAGGCACTGAGTTTGAAGGTAGGCCTTGAAATACATCCACAGGTACACCTCCAATTGACTCAAATGATGTCAATTAGCCTATCAGAAGCTTCTAAAGCCATGACATAATTTTCAGGAATTTTCCAAGTTGTTTAAAGGCACAGTCAACTTAGTTTATGTAAACTTCTGACCCACTGGAATTGTGATACAGTGAATTATAAGTGAAATAATCTGTCTGTAAACAATTGTTGGACAAATGACTTGTCATGCACAAAGTAGATGGTCTAACCGACTTGCCAAAACTATAGTTTGTTAACAAGACATTTGTGGAGTGGTTGAAAAACCAGTTATAATGACTCCAACCTAAGTGTATGTAAACCTCCGAGAAGAATCTCCATTGATTCTTGAATAATGTAATTTATAAAATACCCAACCTTTGCCTTGATGACAACATTGCACACTCTTGGCAAAGCATGCCATTCCATGAGCGCAGCATTTATTTTTCAACTCTAATCAATGAGCCCCAATCAGTCCTCCATGACAACACAATCATAAACAACAGAGTAGGGCTGGCTAATAAGTCCTTAGTTTTGGGGTCATTCTCAGGTAAAACAATTTGGCTCATCTATACTTCCATATTTCCAAGTCCTATTCTTGAAGATCAAGGGGTATAACATTTATTGGAATGACTGTAATTCTGATAGACTTTGGTTTTTAATGTAAAGATATAATTGAATCGTATTATTATATGTAGTAGAGAGCGATGGGTTACAAGAAGCCTACATAACCAACCCATAAAGTAAAATGTAACATCCATATATGGCCAGCTATGTAAACTTTAACATTGATTTATCCTGCAATAGATGTTGTTCAGTTGGTAACACAATTGGAAAGTAACCTACGCAACCCTGCAAACAGGCTAGCATATCACATAGACAAACACATTTTTTTGTAAATAAGTTAGCTGGCTAGCATTTATGAAGTTAGATGGCTAGCATTTATGAAGTTAGATGGCTAGCATTTATGAAGTCAGCTGGCTAGCATTTATGAAGTTAGCTGGCTAGCATTTATGAAGTTAGCTGGCTAGCATTTATGAAGTCAGCTGGCTAGCATTTATGAAGTTAGCTGGCAGCATTTATGAAGTCAGCTGGCTAGCATTTATGAAGTTAGCCGGCTAGCATTTATGAAGTTAGCCGGCTAGCATTTATGAAGTCAGCCGGCTAGCATTTATGAAGTTAGCCGGCTAGCATTTATGAAGTCAGCCGGCTAGCATTTATGAAGTTAGCTGGCTAGCATTTATGAAGTCAGCCGGCTAGCATTTATGAAGTCATTAAACACATTCCTCACACGCTATGAACGCATTTCCTCCAACATTATAATGAAAAGGTGCCTCTCGGTCCCAAAACACACGTTTTCTGGAGACTTGTGGGAGGAGTGCTGATGATTTCGCCCACTGTAGTCGCTTTCGGTCACTTGATTGCATCCAGACTGAGGAGAAATCCCTGGCCACCTCCTGGAGTGGTCAGCAGAGGAGGCTGCTGAGGGGAGGATGAGCTCATAATAACGGCGTGAATGGAATGGTATTAAACACATGGAAACCATTCCACTTATTCTGTTCCAGTCATTACTATGAGCTCATAATAATAATAACCATTCCATTCATTCCGTTCCAGTCATTACTATGAGCTCATAATAATAATAACTATTCCATTCATTCCGTTCCAGTCATTACTATGAGCTCATAATAATAATAACCATTCCATTCATTCCGTTCCAGTCATTACTATGAGCTCATAATAATAATAACCATTCCATTCATTCCGTTCCAGTCATTACTATGAGCTCATAATAATAATAACCATTCCACTTATTCCGTTCCAGTCATTACTATGAGCTCATCCTCCACAATTAAAAAGCCACCGGCCATCTGTGGTGGTCAGACAGCTGTAAACCCTATCTGGTCACAATGGCACTTCTGTGCGTTTAGACCTGTCTTTTCAAAGCGATCCTCATATTCTGATAGCAGAAGTCACATAAAGTTTAAAGTGTAGACAGCCTCAACATCTTTCACAAACAATGTATACTGTTGATAAAAAATATTTAAAAAACTGGTAACAAATGACTTTATTAATTGAAAATTAATTTCCAAAATGGTATCTTTTAGTTTTGGTAGGCAGCTCAGCAGATGCAATACATGATTGATTATATGATTTATATGAAATGTATTCCTTATTTTACCAGGTGAGTTGACTGAGAATATGTTCTGATTTACAACAACGACCTGGGAAAATGAATGAATTGATTGATTGATTGATTGATTGATGAACTGTCTCAGCAAGCAGCAGCAGTATAGACATGGAGGCAGAAACAGACACAGAGATGGTTGGTTGTTCTGCAGATGCTTCTAGAGCAGAATGATGTGGCTATGATATGTATTTTATGTGGTGTGGAAGAGCAGGAAGCTGGTTTCAGCAGGTGTGATCTGGTTTAATCTCTCGTGGACAAATTTTGTATGTAAATGGAAACAATCTGTCAAGGCTCACGTAGAATTACGTGATTACGAGCAGCAGTAGTTCCTGGTGTGGGGTTTTCATAATTGATTATTTGATAGAATCAGGATTGGGAGAAAGCGGTGCTTAATAAACTGTGGCTGAGATTTCAAACCCGTGTGCGGATGATAAAAGGTTTCCGCTAGATACCACACCTACAAATTCAAAATTGAAGTAAAACAGGAAGTGACAAACTTTCACGAAAATGTTACTTCTGGGTAACCGAGATTAGATCTGGTTGAATCTGGTTTGAGCTGATTCAATGTGGTTCTGTGTGGTTCCGTGTGGTTCTGTGTGGTTTCATGTGGTTGGCAAGATCAGGAAGCCGGTGAAGGTGTTGTCAGCTCGTTCGTCTTTAGTGATGATAGCGTTGTTATCGGTTGGCTGTAGAGACACCACGTCTCCCTCGATCAGATCCAGCACCACTGACCCAGACGTCACCAGGAAACCACTCGACGAATCACAGAACCCCACCTTCACAACAACAACAACTTTTATCACATAACCTAGAACAATAATAACCTTAATCACAGAACAAAATCACAACAACAACAGAACACCTTCACAACAACAGCAACACAACACATCATACAACAACACAACACCATCACAACAACAACAGAACACCTTCACAACAGATCATAATTTAGTATTTTGACCAACCTTGGGATTTGAACTCAAAACCTCTTGGTCACTAGTAACCTGAAATGTCCTGCTACAGTGCAGCTACACCACCACATATGTGAGTGTGAAAGTAATATAGACACAGACTTATTGGCAAGAATGTATTTCTGCATTTTGATAAAAGCTGCCCAGAATCAAGTAAACAATTGTCCAACTGCACTCCAGCGGGTACATTTCACTGGTCACCCCCAAAGCCAATTCCTCCTTTGGCCGCCTTTCCTTCCAGTTCTCTGCTGCCAGTGACTGGAACGAACTGCAAAAATCTCTGAAGCTGGAGACTCATATCTCCCTCACTAACTTTAAGCACCAGCTGTCAGAGCAGCTCACAGATCACTGCACCTGTACATAGCCCATCTGTAAATAGCCCATCTATCTACCTACCTCATCCCCATACTGTATTTATCTATTTATCTTGCTCCTTTGCACCCCAGTATCTCTACTTGGACATTCATCTTCTGCACATCTACCATTCCAGTGTTTAATTGCTATATTGTAATTACTTCGCCACCATGGCCTATTTATTGCCTTAACTTACCTCATTTGCACTCACTGTATATAGACTTTTTGTTTTCTTTTGTTCTACTGTATGTTTGTTTTATTCCATGTGTAACTCTGTGTTGTTGTATGTGTCGAACTGCTTTGCTTTATCTTGGCCAGGTCGCAATTGTAAATGAGAACTTGTTCTCAACCAGCCTACCTGGTTAAATAAAGGACTTGTTCTCAACTAGCCTACCTGGTTAAATAAAGGACGTGTTCTCAACTAGCCTACCTGGTTAAATAAAGGACTTGTTCTCAACTAGCCTACCTGGTTAAATAAAGGTGAAATAAATAAAATAAAAATAAAACATAACGATAAAACCACTTAAACTGGTCAACCTTCATCCACATAACGATAAAACCACTTAAACTGGTCTACCTTCATCCACATAACGATTAACCACTTAAACTGGTCAACCTTCATCCACATAACGATAGAACCACTTAAACTGGTCAACCTTCATCCATATAACGATAAAACCACTTAAACTGGTCAACCTTCATCCACATAACGATAGAACCACTTAAACTGGTCAACCTTCATCCACATAACGATAGAACCACTTAAACTGGTCAACCTTCATCCACATAACGATAGAACCACTTAAACTAGTCAACCTTCATCCACATAGCGATTAAAACCACTTAAACTGGTCAACCTTCATCCACATAACGATAGAACCACTTAAACTGGTCAACCTTCATCCATATAACGATAAAACCACTTAAACTGGTCAACCTTCATCCACATAACGATAGAACCACTTAAACTGGTCAACCTTCATCCATATAACGATAAAACCACTTAAACTGGTCAACCTTCATCCACATAACGATAGAACCACTTAAACTGGTCAACCTTCATCCACATAACGATTAAACCACTTAAACTGGTCTACCTTCATCCACATAACGATAAAACCACTTAAACTGGTCAACCTTCATCCACATAACGATAAAACCCCTTAAACTGGTCAACCTTCATCCACATAACGATAAAACCACTTAAACTGGTCAACCTTCATCCATATAACGATAAAACCACTTAAACTGGTCAACCTTCATCCACATAACGATAGAACCACTTAAACTGGTACATTTCCACTGACAGTTGTCACAAATACCCCACCAGCACATTGCCCCCACCTACATGTCCCGATGTTGAGGTCAATTCCCTTTCATTTCCAGTCAATTCCCTTTCATTTCCAGTCAATTCCCTTTAATTTCCAGTCAATTCCCTTTAATTTCCAGTCAATTCCCTTTAATATCCAGTCAATTCCCTTTCATTTCCAGTCAATTCAGGAAGTATTCCGGTACTGAAAATAATTTAATTTGAATTTCTGTCTACTTCCTGTCTACTTCCTAAATACAGTTTGCGGTTGTTTATTTACTGACAAAATACAGTCCAGCTGTAGAAATACACTCTAAAAATTGTTTCCACTGTTTTCACCTCAGTAGACGATAACATACTATAACATTTTATAAGGATTTTTTTTAACAGTTTGTGCCATAAGTACAACTTAAGTATTCTATACGTTTAATTGCGACAAGGGCTAAAAAGTACCCAAGTGCATTGTGATTGGCCACTAATATAGATATATAGCCAAACACTATGCTACCAGTGTAGAAATGTACCATATAATGACTGTAACATTTACCACAACATTAACAGCAATTGGCTAACAGTGTAGTTTTCAAGTTATCACATGTTGAACAACATGATTTCACATGTGTAATGTTAAATTTGATGTGAAAATGTGTTTTTGGAACACTTCACATGTGTTTGTGGAGCACTACACATGTGAAAACGTGTTTTTGGAGCACTTCACATGGGAAAATGTGTTTTTGGAACATTTCATATGTGTTTGTGGAGCACTACACATGTGAAAACGTGTTTTTGGAGCACTTCACATGTGAAAACGTGTTTTTGGAACACTTCACATGTGTTTTGGAGCACTACACATGTGTTTGTGGAGCACTTCACATGTGTTTGTGGAGCACTTCACATGTGTTTTTGGATCACTTCACATGTGTTTTTGGAGCACTTCACATGTGTTTGTGGAGCACTACACATGTGTTTTTGGAGCACTTCACATGTGTTTGTGGAGCACTACACATGTGTTTTGGAGCACTTCACATGTGTTTTTGGAGCACTACACATGTGTTTTTGGAGCACTTCACATGTGTTTTTGGAGCACTTCACATGTGTTTGTGGATCACTTCACATGTGTTTTTGGAACACGTCACATGTGAAAACCTGCATTTGGAAAACTTCACACGTGACATTTTACGTATGAAGACTTGGTTTTAGAAAACTTCATGTGACATTTCACATGTGAAAACATATTTTTGTAAACACTTCACATGTGATTACGTTTTCAAATGTGCAATTCCATGTGTTATCACTATTCAGCTAAAATATGACCCCACCTCTGGATGTGAGGTACACTGATCTTTCTGCCGTGTAACAAAGTCTGCAGCGTTCCCCTAAACGTTCATTACCTATAATACATATCTTCACTAAGCAAAAAGATTGCCATCTGCACTGCTATTTTAGTTATCATTCATCTGGCAATTCTCTCATCGTTGATTTAATTTAGGTTTTAGGTTTTAAGTTTTCAATTTTAGGTTTTGCTGTATAGTTGTCTAATGTAGTTCAAATCCCAGGTAAGGACATGTTGAATTTACAGGATTTTTTTTAGACCCAGTCTAATTAGTCTATAGCTGTATTCGAATACTCATACTAACCGCACTAACCATACTATTTGTGACGTAAATTGAGTATGTAGTATGCTTATTGGTCATATTATGGATATATTTAGTATGCCAAAAGTTCCCAAATGTTGTGTCAAATTAGCCAAAATACACTATTTCTGTGCTTTTAGGGCCCATAATGCAATTCTTCAGAAATCAGGTGTGGCTTCACAGCATTTTTAGATTTGCAGAAAATGGAGGAAAATATGCAGCCGAAGTCCGACGAAGGCACAAACAACAACACAGAGTTACATATGGAATAAACAAAACATACAGTCAATAATACAGTAGAAAAAAGAAAACAGAAAGTCTACATACAGTGAGTGCAAATGAGGTAAGTTAAGGCAATAAATAGGCCATGGTGGCGAAGTAATTACACTATAGCAATTAAACACTGGAATGGTAGATGTGCAGAAGATGAATGTGCAAGTAGAGATACTGGGGTGCAAAGGAGCAAGATAAATAAATAAATACAGTATGGGGATGAGGTAGGTAGATAGATGGGCTGTTTACTAATACATCGAACTTGCCAGGCAGTATATTA
>NC_042968.1:96608033-96628033 GCF_901001165.1 Salmo trutta | reverse complement strand
GTTAGTTGAGTCACCCCTATTTTCTAGGAAAACATACACAAAATTATTAATTTGAACAAACATTTAGGAAGAGGTCACCGTTTCATGGAGTCTGTGAAGGAAAATAACACATGGAAAAAGGTAGGTCCAAAAAAACAGATTTTCACCAAGTCTTGTGTTAAGAGGTTTCATAACGCTTGTATCTAAACCAAAGTAGATAATTGTAAGATTGTTTTATACAGGACCTCAACCAGGGTTTCAGTTGTAGTGTTATACCCCTGAACACATAGCCTATTAGCTATACAGCTGTAATGTTATACCCCTGAACACATAGCCTATTAGCTGTACAGCTGTAATGTTATACCCCTGAACACATAGCCTATTAGCTATACAGCTGTAATGTTATACCCCTGAACACATAGCCTATTAGCTATACAGCTGTAATGTTATACCCCTGAACACATAGCCTATTAGCTGTACAGCTGTAATGTTATACCCCTGAACACATAGCCTATTAGCTGTACAGCTGTAATGTTATACCCCTGAACACACAGCCTATTAGCTATACAGCTGTAATGTTATACCCCTGAACACATAGCCTATTAGCTATAGAGCTGTAATGTTATACCCCTGAACACATAGCCTATTAGCTATACAGCTGTAATGTTATACCCCTGAACACACAGCCTATTAGCTATACAGCTGTACTGTCTTACCCCTGAACACATAGCCTATTAGCTATACAGCTGTAATGTTATACCCCTGAACACATAGCCTATTAGCTATACAGCTGTAATGTTATACCCCTGAACTCATAGCCTATTAGCTATACAGCTGTAATGTTATACCCCTGAACACATAGCCTATTAGCTATACAGCTGTAATGTTATACCCCTGAACACATAGCCTATTAGCTATACAGCTGTAATGTTATACCCCTGAACACATAGCCTATTAGCTATACAGCTGTAATGTTATACCCCTGAACACACAGCCTATTAGCTATACAGCTGTACTGTCTTACCCCTGAACACATAGCCTATCAGCTATACAGCTGTGATGTTTAACCCCTGAACACATAGCCTATTAGCTATACAGCTGTAATGTTATACCCCTGAACACATAGCCTACTAGCTGTACAGCTGTAATGTTATACCCCTGAACACATAGCCTATTAGCTGTACAGCTGTAATGTTATACCCCTGAACACATAGCCTATTAGCTATACAGCTGTAATGTTATACCCCTGAACACATAGCCTACTAGCTATACAGCTGTAATGTTATACCCCTGAACACATAGCCTATTAGCTATACAGCTGTATTGTTATACCCCTGAACACATAGCCTATTAGCTATACAGCTGTAATGTTATACCCCTGAACACACAGCCTATTAGCTATACAGCTGTACTGTCTTACCCCTGAACACATAGCCTATCAGCTATACAGCTGTGATGTTTAACCCCTGAACACATAGCCTATTAGCTATACAGCTGTAATGTTATACCCCTGAACACATAGCCTACTAGCTGTACAGCTGTAATGTTATACCCCTGAACACATAGCCTATTAGCTGTACAGCTGTAATGTTATACCCCTGAACACATAGCCTATTAGCTATACAGCTGTAATGTTATACCCCTGAACACATAGCCTACTAGCTATACAGCTGTAATGTTATACCCCTGAACACATAGCCTATTAGCTATACAGCTGTATTGTTATACCCCTGAACACATAGCCTATTAGCTATACAGCTGTAATGTTATACCCCTGAACACACAGCCTATTAGCTATACAGCTGTACTGTCTTACCCCTGAACACATAGCCTATTAGCTATGCAGCTGTAATGTTATACCCCTGAACACATAGCCTTCTAGCTGTACAGCTGTAATGTTATACCCCTGAACACATAGCCTATTAGCTGTACAGCTGTAATGTTATACCCCTGAACACATAGCCTATTAGCTATACAGCTGTAATGTTATACCCCTGAACACATAGCCTACTAGCTATACAGCTGTAATGTTATACCCCTGAACACATAGCCTATTAGCTATACAGCTGTATTGTTATACCCCTGAACACATAGCCTATTAGCTATACAGCTGTAATGTTATACCCCTGAACACACAGCCTATTAGCTATACAGCTGTACTGTCTTACCCCTGAACACATAGCCTATCAGCTATACAGCTGTGATGTTTAACCCCTGAACACATAGCCTATTAGCTATACAGCTGTAATGTTATACCCCTGAACACATAGCCTACTAGCTGTACAGCTGTAATGTTATACCCCTGAACACATAGCCTATTAGCTGTACAGCTGTAATGTTATACCCCTGAACACATAGCCTATTAGCTATACAGCTGTAATGTTATACCCCTGAACACATAGCCTACTAGCTATACAGCTGTAATGTTATACCCCTGAACACATAGCCTATTAGCTATACAGCTGTAATGTTATACCCCTGAACACATAGCCTACTAGCTGTACAGCTGTAATGTTATACCCCTGAACACATAGCCTAGTAGCTGTACAGCTGTAATGTTATACCCCTGAACACATAGCCTATTAGCTATATTTCTGTAATGTTATACCCTTGAACACATAGCCTATTAGCTATACAGCTGTAATGTTATACCCCTGAACACATAGCCTATTAGCTATACAGCTGTAATGTTATACCCCTGAACACATAGCCTATTAGCTATACAGCTGTAATGTTATACCCCTGAACACATAGCCTATTAGCTATACAGCTGTAATGTTATACCCCTGAACACATAGCCTATTAGCTGTACAGCTGTAATGTTATACCCCTGAACACATAGCCTATTAGCTGTACAGCTGTAATGTTATACCCCTGAACACATAGCCTATTAGCTATACAGCTGTAATGTTATACCCCTGAACACATAGCCTATTAGCTATACAGCTGTAATGTTATACCCCTGAACACATAGCCTACTAGCTATACAGCTGTAATGTTATACCCCTGAACACATAGCCTATTAGCTATACAGCTGTATTGTTATACCCCTGAACACATAGCCTATTAGCTATACAGCTGTAATGTTATACCCCTGAACACACAGCCTATTAGCTATACAGCTGTACTGTCTTACCCCTGAACACATAGCCTATTAGCTATACAGCTGTAATGTTATACCCCTGAACACATAGCCTATTAGCTGTACAGCTGTAATGTTATACCCCTGAACACATAGCCTATTAGCTATACAGCTGTAATGTTATACCCCTGAACACACAGCCTATTAGCTGTACAGCTGTAATGTTATACCCCTGAACACATAGCCTATTAGCTGTACAGCTGTAATGTTATACCCCTGAACACATAGCCTATTAGCTATACAGCTGTAATGTTATACCCCTGAACACATAGCCTATTAGCTATACAGCTGTAATGTTATACCCCTGAACACATAGCCTATTAGCTATACAGCTGTAATGTTATACCCCTGAACACACAGCCTATTAGCTATACAGCTGTACTGTCTTACCCCTGAACACATAGCCTATTAGCTATACAGCTGTAATGTTATACCCCTGAACACATAGCCTATTAGCTATACAGCTGTAATGTTATACCCCTGAACACATAGCCTACTAGCTGTACAGCTGTAATGTTATACCCCTGAACACATAGCCTAGTAGCTGTACAGCTGGAATGTTATACCCCTGAACACATAGCCTATTAGCTATACAGCTGTATTGTTATACCCCTGAACACATAGCCTATTAGCTATACAGCTGTAATGTTATACCCCTGAACACACAGCCTATTAGCTATACAGCTGTACTGTCTTACCCCTGAACACATAGCCTATTAGCTATGCAGCTGTAATGTTATACCCCTGAACACATAGCCTACTAGCTGTACAGCTGTAATGTTATACCCCTGAACACATAGCCTATTAGCTGTACAGCTGTAATGTTATACCCCTGAACACATAGCCTATTAGCTATACAGCTGTAATGTTATACCCCTGAACACATAGCCTACTAGCTATACAGCTGTAATGTTATACCCCTGAACACATAGCCTATTAGCTATACAGCTGTATTGTTATACCCCTGAACACATAGCCTATTAGCTATACAGCTGTAATGTTATACCCCTGAACACACAGCCTATTAGCTATACAGCTGTACTGTCTTACCCCTGAACACATAGCCTATCAGCTATACAGCTGTGATGTTTAACCCCTGAACACATAGCCTATTAGCTATACAGCTGTAATGTTATACCCCTGAACACATAGCCTACTAGCTGTACAGCTGTAATGTTATACCCCTGAACACATAGCCTATTAGCTGTACAGCTGTAATGTTATACCCCTGAACACATAGCCTATTAGCTATACAGCTGTAATGTTATACCCCTGAACACATAGCCTACTAGCTATACAGCTGTAATGTTATACCCCTGAACACATAGCCTATTAGCTATACAGCTGTATTGTTATACCCCTGAACACATAGCCTATTAGCTATACAGCTGTAATGTTATACCCCTGAACACACAGCCTATTAGCTATACAGCTGTACTGTCTTACCCCTGAACACATAGCCTATTAGCTATGCAGCTGTAATGTTATACCCCTGAACACATAGCCTATTAGCTGTACAGCTGTAATGTTATACCCCTGAACACATAGCCTATTAGCTATACAGCTGTACTGTCTTACCCCTGAACACATAGCCTATTAGCTATACAGCTGTAATGATATACCCCTGAACACATAGCCTATTAGCTATACAGCTGTAATGTTATACCCCTGAACACATAGCCTACTAGCTGTACAGCTGTAATGTTATACCCCTGAACACATAGCCTAGTAGCTGTACAGCTGTAATGTTATACCCCTGAACACATAGCCTATTAGCTATATTTCTGTAATGTTATACCCTTGAACACATAGCCTACTAGCTATACAGCTGTAATGTTATACCCCTGAACACATAGCCTATTAGCTATACAGCTGTATTGTTATACCCCTGAACACATAGCCTATTAGCTATACAGCTGTAATGTTATACCCCTGAACACACAGCCTATTAGCTATACAGCTGTACTGTCTTACCCCTGAACACATAGCCTATTAGCTATACAGCTGTAATGTTATACCCCTGAACACATAGCCTATTAGCTGTACAGCTGTAATGTTATACCCCTGAACACATAGCCTATTAGCTATACAGCTGTAATGTTATACCCCTGAACACACAGCCTATTAGCTGTACAGCTGTAATGTTATACCCCTGAACACATAGCCTATTAGCTGTACAGCTGTAATGTTATACCCCTGAACACATAGCCTATTAGCTATACAGCTGTAATGTTATACCCCTGAACACATAGCCTATTAGCTATACAGCTGTAATGTTATACCCCTGAACACATAGCCTATTAGCTATACAGCTGTAATGTTATACCCCTGAACACATAGCCTATTAGCTATACAGCTGTAATGTTATACCCCTGAACACATAGCCTATTAGCTGTACAGCTGTAATGTTATACCCCTGAACACATAGCCTATTAGCTATACAGCTGTAATGTTATACCCCTGAACACATAGCCTATTAGCTATACAGCTGTAATGTTATACCCCTGAACACATAGCCTACTAGCTATACAGCTGTAATGTTATACCCCTGAACACATAGCCTATTAGCTATACAGCTGTAATGTTATACCCCTGAACACATAGCCTATTAGCTATACAGCTGTAATGTTATACCCCTGAACACATAGCCTATTAGCTATACAGCTGTAATGTTATACCCCTGAACACACAGCCTATTAGCTATACAGCTGTACTGTCTTACCCCTGAACACATAGCCTATCAGCTATACAGCTGTGATGTTATACCCCTGAACACATAGCCTATTAGCTATACAGCTGTAATGTTATACCCCTGAACACATAGCCTACTAGCTGTACAGCTGTAATGTTATACCCCTGAACACATAGCCTATTAGCTGTACAGCTGTAATGTTATACCCCTGAACACATAGCCTATTAGCTATACAGCTGTAATGTTATACCCCTGAACACATAGCCTATTAGCTATACAGCTGTAATGTTATACCCCTGAACACACAGCCTATTAGCTATACAGCTGTACTGTCTTACCCCTGAACACATAGCCTATTAGCTATACAGCTGTAATGTTATACCCCTGAACACATAGCCTATTAGCTATACAGCTGTAATGTTATACCCCTGAACACATAGCCTATTAGCTATACAGCTGTAATGTTATACCCCTGAACACACAGCCTATTAGCTATACAGCTGTACTGTCTTACCCCTGAACACATAGCCTATTAGCTATACAGCTGTAATGTTATACCCCTGAACACACAGCCTATTAGCTATACAGCTGTAATGTTATACCCCTGAACACATAGCCTATTAGCTATACAGCTGTAATGTTATACCCCTGAACACATAGCCTATTAGCTATACAGCTGTAATGTTATACCCCTGAACACACAGCCTATTAGCTATACAGCTGTACTGTCTTACCCCTGAACACATAGCCTATTAGCTATACAGCTGTAATGTTATACCCCTGAACACATAGCCTATTAGCTATACAGCTGTAATGTTATACCCCTGAACACATAGCCTACTAGCTGTACAGCTGTAATGTTATACCCCTGAACACATAGCCTAGTAGCTGTACAGCTGTAATGTTATACCCCTGAACACATAGCCTATTAGCTATATTTCTGTAATGTTATACCCTTGAACACATAGCCTATTAGCTATACAGCTGTAATGTTATACCCCTGAACACATAGCCTATTAGCTATACAGCTGTAATGTTATACCCCTGAACACATAGCCTATTAGCTATACAGCTGTAATGTTATACCCCTGAACACATAGCCTATTAGCTATACAGCTGTAATGTTATACCCCTGAAAACATAGCCTATTAGCTGTACAGCTGTAATGTTATACCCCTGAACACATAGCCTATTAGCTATACAGCTGTAATGTTATACCCCTGAACACATAGCCTATTAGCTATACAGCTGTAATGTTATACCCCTGAACACATAGCCTACTAGCTATACAGCTGTAATGTTATACCCCTGAACACATAGCCTATTAGCTATACAGCTGTATTGTTATACCCCTGAACACATAGCCTATTAGCTATACAGCTGTAATGTTATACCCCTGAACACACAGCCTATTAGCTATACAGCTGTACTGTCTTACCCCTGAACACATAGCCTATTAGCTATACAGCTGTAATGTTATACCCCTGAACACATAGCCTATTAGCTGTACAGCTGTAATGTTATACCCCTGAACACATAGCCTATTAGCTATACAGCTGTAATGTTATACCCCTGAACACACAGCCTATTAGCTGTACAGCTGTAATGTTATACCCCTGAACACATAGCCTATTAGCTGTACAGCTGTAATGTTATACCCCTGAACACATAGCCTAGTAGCTATACAGCTGTAATGTTATACCCCTGTACACATAGCCTATTAGCTATACAGCTGTAATGTTATACCCCTGAACACACAGCCTATTAGCTATACAGCTGTACTGTCTTACCCCTGAACACGTAGCCTATTAGCTATACAGCTGTAATGTTATACCCCTGAACACATAGCCTATTAGCTATACAGCTGTAATGTTATACCCCTGAACACATAGCCTACTAGCTGTACAGCTGTAATGTTATACCCCTGAACACATAGCCTAGTAGCTGTACAGCTGTAATGTTATACCCCTGAACACATAGCCTATTAGCTATATTTCTGTAATGTTATACCCTTGAACACATAGCCTATTAGCTATACAGCTGTAATGTTATACCCCTGAACACATAGCCTATTAGCTATACAGCTGTAATGTTATACCCCTGAACACATAGCCTATTAGCTATACAGCTGTAATGTTATACCCCTGAACACACAGCCTATTAGCTATACAGCTGTAATGTTATACCCCTGAACACATAGCCTATTAGCTGTACAGCTGTAATGTTATACCCCTGAACACATAGCCTATTAGCTATACAGCTGTAATGTTATACCCCTGAACACATAGCCTATTAGCTATACAGCTGTAATGTTATACCCCTGAACACATAGCCTACTAGCTATACAGCTGTAATGTTATACCCCTGAACACATAGCCTATTAGATATACAGCTGTAATGTTATACCCCTGAACACATAGCCTATTAGCTATACAGCTGTAATGTTATACCCCTGAACACATTGCCTATTAGCTATACAGCTGTAATGTTATACCCCTGAACACATACCCTATTAGCTATACAGCTGTAATGTTATACCCCTGAACACATAGCCTATTAGCTGTACAGCTGTAATGTTATACCCCTGAACACATAGCCTATTAGCTATACAGCTGTAATGTTATACCCCTGAACACATAGCCTACTAGCTATACAGCTGTAATGTTATACCCCTGAACACACAGCCTATTAGCTATACAGCTGTAATGTTATACCCCTGAAAGAGGGGAAAATATGAGACATGATTCACACTGACATGTAGCCTGTGGGACTGTTGAAGAATTGCATAAAATCATTAACTCTTTACATACAGTACCAGTCAAAAATTTGGACACACCTACTCATTGAAGGGTTTTCTATATTTTGACTATTTTCTACATTGTAGAATAATATGTGAAGACATCAAAACTATGAAATGACATGTATGGAATCATGTAGTAACCAAAAAAGTGATAAACAAATCAAGATCTTTTTAATATCTGAGGTTCTTCAAAGTAGCCACCCTTTGCATTGATGACAACTTTGCACACTCACGGCAGAAAATATTCAAATTTTTGGTGACTTTAATATTCACATGGAAAAGTCCACAGACCCACTCCAAAAGGCTTTCGGAGCAATCATCGACTCAGTGGGTTTCATCCAACATGTCTCCGGACTTACTCACTGCCTCAGTCATACTCTGGACCTAGTTTTGTCCCGTGGAATAAATATTGTGGATAATAATGTTTTTCCTCATAATCCTGGACTATCGGACCACCATTTTATTATGTTTGCAATCGCAACAAATAATCTGCTCAGACCCCAACCAAGAAGCATTAAAAGTCATGCTATAAATTCTCAGACAACCCAAAGATTCCTAGATGCCCTTCCAGACTCCCTCCACCTACCCAAGGATGTCAGAGGACAAAAATTGGTTAACCACCTAACTGAGGAACTCCATTTAACCTTGCGTAATACCCTAGATTCACCCCTAAAAACAAAACACATTTGTCATAAGAAACTAGCTCCTTGGTATACAGAAAATACCCAAGCCCTGAAGCAAGCTTCCAGAAAATTGGAACGGAAATGGCCCTACACCAAACTGGAAGTCTTTCAACTAGATTGGAAGGACAGTGCCGTGCAGTATCGCAGAGCCCTCACTGCTACTCGATCATCCTATTTTTCCTTTCAACTTAATTGAGGAGAATAAGAACAATCCAAAATGTATTTTTGATACTGTTGCAAAGCTAACCAAAAAGCAGCATTCCCCAAGAGAGGACGGCTTTCACTTCAGCAGTGATAAATTCATGAACTTCTTTGATGAAAAGATCATGATCATTAGAAAACAAATTACGGACTCCTCTTTAAATCTGCGTATTTCTCCAAAACTCAGTTGTCCTGAGTCTGCACAACTCTGCCAGGACCTAGGATCAGGGGAGACACTCAAGTGTGTTAACCTGTTTAGGATAGGGGACAGTATTTTCACGGCCGGATAAAAAACGTACCCGATTTAATCTGGTTATTACTCCTGCCCAGAAACTAGAATATGCATATAATTATTTGATTTGGATAGAAAACACTCTAAAGTTTCTAAAACTGTTTGAATGGTGTCTGTGAGTATAACAGAACTCATATGGCAGGCCAAAACCTGAGAAGATTCTATACAGGAAGTGCCCTCTCTGACCATTTCTTGGCCTTCTATAGCCTCTTTATGGAAAATAGAGGATCTCTGCTGTAACGTGACATTTTCTAAGGCTCCCATAGGCTCTCAGAAGGCGCCAGAACGGGGAATGATGACTCTGCAGTCCCTGGCTGAAAAACAGTAGCGCATTTGGATAGTGGTCGATCTGAGAACAATGAGACGGGCGCACGCGTGCACATGAAGAGTCCATTTTACATTTTCAGTCTTTGAACGAAAACGACGTCTCCCGGTCGGAATATTATCGCTATTTTACGAGAAAAATCGCATAAAAATTGATTTTAAACAGCGTTTGACATGCTTCGAAGTACGGTAATGGAATATTTGGCATTTTTTGTCACGATACGCGCCGGCGCGTCACCCTTCGGATAGTGTCTTGAACGCAAGAAAAAACGCCGCTATTTGGATATAACTATGGATTATTTGGAACCAAACCAACATTTGTTATTGAAGTAGAAGTCCTGGGAGTGCATTCTGACGAAGAACAGCAAAGGTAATCCCATTTTTCTTATAGTAAATCTGAGTTTGGTGAGTGCCAAACTTGCTGGGTGTCAAAATAGCTAGCCATTTTAAAATCTGACACCACGATTGAATAAAGGAGTTCTGTATCTATAATTCTTAAAATAATTGTTATGTTTTTTGTGAACGTTTATCGTGAGTAATTTAGTAAATTCACCGGAAGTTTCGGTGGGTATGCTAGTTCTGAACGTCACATGCTAATGTAAAAAGCTGGTTTTTGATATAAATATGAACTTGATTGAACAAAACATGCATGTATTGTATAACATAATGTCCTAGGAGTGTCATCTGATGAAGATCATCAAAGGTTAGTGCTGCATTTAGCTGTGGTTTTGGTTTTTGTGACATATGTTAGCTTGAAAAATGGGTGTGTGATTATTTCTGGCTGGGTACTCTCCTGACATAATCTAATGTTTTGCTTTCGTTGTAAAGCCTTTTTGAAATCGGACAATGTGGTTAGATAAAGGAGAGTCTTGTCTTTAAAATGGTGTAAAATAGTCATATGTTTGAAAAATTGAAGTTTTTGGATTTCTGACGTGTTTGTCATTCGCGCCACGCCCTATTGGCGCTAGCGGAACATCTAGATGTAAGAGGTTATTTAATACTATATCTCTTGACACAATGATGAAAATAGTCTTGGCTTCTAAACCTTCAAGCTGCATACTGGACCCTATTCCAACTAAACTACTGAAAGAGCTGCTTCCTGTGCTTGGCCCTCCTATGTTGAACATAATAAACGGCTCTCTATCCACCGGATGCGTACCAACCTCACTAAAAGTGGCAGTAATAAAGCCTCTCTTGAAAAAGCCAAATCTTGACCCAGAAAATATTTTTAAAAACTTTCGGCCTGTATCGAATATCCCATTACTCTCAAAATCTTTAGAAAAGCTGTTGCACAGCAACTCACTGCCTTCCTGAAGACAAACAATGTATACGAAACGCTTCAGTCTGCTTTTAGACCCCATCATAGCACTTAGACTTCACTCATGAAGGTGGTAAATGACCTTTCAATGGCGTCAGACCGAGGTTCTGCGTCTGTCCTCGTGCTCCTAGACCTTAGTGCTGCTTTTAATACCATCAATCACCACATTCTTTTGGAGAGATTGGAAACCCAAATTGGTCTACACGGACAAGTTCTGGCCTGGTTTAGATCTTATCTGTCGGGAAGATATCAGTTTGTCTCTGTGACAAATCAACTGTAAATTTCGGTGTTCCTCAAGGTTCCATTTTAGGACCACTATTGTTTTCACTATATATTTTACCTCTTGGACGTGTCATTCGGAAACATAATGTTAACTTTCACTGCTATGCGGATGATACACAGCTGTACATTTCGATGAAACATGGTGAAGCCCCAAAATTGCCCTCCTTGGAAGCCTTTGTTTCAGACATAAGGAAGTGGATGGCGGCAAATGTTTTACTTTTAAACTCGAACAAAACAGAGATGCTAGTTCTAGGTCCCAAGAAACAAAGAGATCTTCTGTTGGATCTGACAATTAATCTTGATGTTTGTACAGTCGTCTCAAATAAAACTGTAAAGGACCTCGGCGTTACTCTGGACCCTGATCTCTCTTTCGATGAACATATCAAGAATATTTCAAGGACAGCTTTTTTACATCTTTGTAACATTGCAAAAATCTGAAACTTTCTGGCCAAAAATTTATCCATGCTTTTGTCACTTATGGACTAGACTACTGCATTGCTCTACTTTCCGGGTTCCTGGATAAAGCACTAAATAAACTTCAGTTAGTGTTAAACACTGCTAGAATCTTGACTAGAACTAAAACATTTTATCATTTTACTCCAGTGCTAGCCTCTCTACACTGACTTCCTGTTAAGGCAAGGGCTGATTTCAAGGTTTTACTGCTAACCTACAAAGCATTACATGGGCTTGCTCCTACCTATCTTTCCGATTTGGTCCTGCCGTACATACCTACACGTACTCTACGGTCACAAGATGCAGGCCTCCTTATTGTCCCTAGAATTTCTAAGCCAACAGCTGGAGGCAGGGCTTTCTCCTATAGCGCTCCATCTTATGGAATGGTCTGCGACGAACCGCCCTTGCTGTCTCTGCCTGGCCGGTTCCCTTCTCTCCACTGGGATTCTCTGCCTCTAACCCTATTACAGGGGCTGAGTCACTGGCTTACTGGTGCTCTTCCATGCTGTCCCTAGGAGGGGTGCGTCACTTGAGTGGGTTGAGTCACTGACGTGATCTTCCTGTCCGGGTTGGCGCCCCCCTCGGGTTCGTGCCTTGGGGGAGATCTCTGTGGGCTATACTCGGCCTTGTCTCAGGATGGTAAGTTGGTGGTTGAAGATATCCCTCTAGTGGTGTGGGGACTGTGCCTTGGCAAAGTGGGTGGACTTATATCCTGCCTGGTTGGCCTTGTCCGGGGGTATCATCGGACGGGGCCACGGTGTCTCCCAACCCCTCCTGTCTCAGCCTCCAGTATTTATGCTGCAATAGTTTGTGTTGGGGGGCTAGGGTCAGTCTGTTATATCTGGAGTATTTCTCATGTCTTATCCGGTGTCCTGTGTGAATTTATGTATGCTCTCTCTAATTCTCTCTCTCTTTTTCTCTCTCTCTTTCTCTTTCTCTTTCTTTCTCTTTCTCTCTCTCTTCTCTCGGAGGACCTGAGCCCTAGAACCATGCCTCAGGACTACCTGGCCTGATGACTCCTTGCTGTCCCCAGTCCACCTGGTCATGCTGCTGCTTCAGTTTCAACTGTTCTGCCTGCGGCTATGGAACCTTGACCTGTTCACTGGATGTGCTACCTTGTCCCAGACCTGCTGTTTTCAACTCTCTCTCTCTACCGCACCTGCTGTCTCTAACTCTGCTATGAAAAGCTAACTGACATTTACTCCTGAGGTGCTGACCTGTTGCACCACTGTGATTATTATTATCTGACCTTGCTGGTCATTTATGAACGTTTGGACATCTTGGCCATGTTCTGTTATAATCTCCACCCGACACAGCCAGAAGAGGACTGGCCACCCCTCAGAGCCTGGTTCCTCTCTAGGTTTCTTCCTAAGATTCAACCTTTCTAGGGAGTTTTTCCTAGCCACCGTGTTTCTACACCTGCAATGCTTGCTGTTTGGGGTTTTACGCTGGGTTTCTGTACAGGACTTTGTGACATCGGCTGATGTAAAAAGGCCTTTATAAATACATTTGATTGATTGATTGCATTTTAATGTCGGACATATCTCGTTTTTTAAAGTTCCTAACTTGTTTGATGAGATTATTCAAGATTTGCTCAGGGGACTCCATATGGAGCCCCGACCCCAAGTTTGGGAACCACTGTACTAACCTCTCTGTCTCTCTGTTGCTCTCTCTCTCTCCCTCCCTCCTCTGCTTCCCCCTGCATGCATTGCAGCCTGCCTCAGCCTCACCGCTAAGCACAACATCTCTGTCTGTCTCTCCAAAAGCAAAGTTATTAGTAGAACTTAGCGGCGTATATTCTGCTGAAGTAGGCTCTGTTTAACGTCAACTTTTTACTTCATCCTTCTAGTTGGTTAAATAATACTAGCCAGAGGTCTTCAGCATTGGTTAGTGCTGTCTAGGTTACTTGGTATGTCCCTACCTTAAACCTAACCCCTACCCTTACCCTAACCATAAACCTTACAATTTTAAATGTCTACTTCAATTAGACGTCCCAAGGATTCAGAAAAGCATGTACCCTTCAACATTATTGCAATAGAAGTCTCTGCCAGCAGCTAGCTACCTGACTGACTGACATATCTATAAACAACTATTTACCAGTCGTGCACTCATTCTCCGAGAGTCATATTTATTTTTTAACTCACCACCATTACCAGCCTTACGACCAGGAATATGACTTTCCGGATCGGATCCTTTGTTCGTACCCCCCAGGTCAATTGAACTGATTCCTGAGGCTGATCAAAAGTTACTCTGAGTGGACTTCTAGTCCAACTCAGGAGGCGCGCACACCACCCACTGCTTCCGAGTATATTACTCGCTAATGTTCAGTCTCTGGATAATAAAGTTGACGAGCTCAGGGCGAGGATTTCCTTCCAGAAAGACATCAGGGATTGTAACATACTCTGTTTCACGGAAACATGGCTCTCTCAGGATATACTGTCTGAGTCCGTACAGCCAGCTGGGTTCTCAGTTCATCACACAGACAGGAATAAACATCTCCCTGGGAAGAAGTAAGGGCGGGTGTGTATGTTTCATGATTAACAACTCATGGTGTTATTGTGACAGCATACAGGAACTCAAGTCCTTTTGTTCACCCAATTTAGAATACCTCACAATCAAATGCCGCGCACGCCTCCAACTCAATCATCAAGTTTGCAGACGACACAACAGTAGTAGGCTTGATTACCAACGATGACAAGACAGCCTACAGAGAGGAGGTTAGGTCTCTGGTAGTGTGGTGCCTGGAAAACAACCTCTCACTCAATGTCAACAAAACAAAGGAGATGATCGTGGACTTCAAGGAACATCGACGAGACAGCAGTGGAGAAGGTGGAAAGCTTCAAGTTCCTCGGCGTACACATCACTGACAAACTGAAATGGTCCATCCACACAGACAGTGTGGTGAAGAAGGCGCAAAAGCGCCTCTTCAACCTCAGGAGGCTGAAGAAATGTGGCTTGGCTCCTAAAACCCTCACAAAATTTTACAGATGCACAATTGAGAGCATCCTGTCGGGCTGTATCACCGCCTGGTACGGCAACTGCACTTCCTGCAACCACAAGGCTCTCAGAGGCTGTAGGTGTCCTCCAGGTGTCCTTCCATTTAAAAATGGAATACTAGTCACTTTAATAATGTTTACATATTTTGTATTCCTCATCTCATTTGTATATACTGTATTCTATCCTATTATACTGTATCTTAGTCTATGCCGCTCTGACATTGCTCGTCCAAATATGTATATATTCTTAATTCCATTCCTTTACTTTGGATTGGTGTGTATTGTGAACATTGTTGTGAAATTGCTATATATTACTTGTTAGATATTACTATACTGTTGGAGCTAGAAACACAAGCATTTAGCTAGGTATTACAGCACTGTTGGAGCTAGAAACACAAGCATTTAGTTAGATATTACAGCACTGTTGGAACTAGAAACACAAGCATTTAGCTGGGTATTACTGCACTGTTGGAGGTAGGAACACAAGCATTTAGCTGGGTATTACTGCACTGTTGGAGGTAGGAACACAAGCATTTAGCTGGGTATTACTGCACTGTTGGAGGTAGGAACACAAGCATTTAGCTGGGTATTACTGTTGGAGCTAGAAACACAAGCATTTAGCTGGGTATTACTGTTGGAGCTAGAAACACAAGCATTTAGCTGGGTATTACTGTTGGAGCTAGAAACACAAGCAATTAGCTGGGTATTACTGTTGGAGCTAGAAACACAAGCATTTAGCTGGGTATTACTACACTGGAAACACAAGCATTTTGCTCCACCCTCAATAACATCTGCTAAGCACGTGTATGTGACAAATACAATTTGATTCGATTTTTTTGCACCTCTCGCAAACACACTGTCAGCAGTCGAACAGCTTCTCTAGTTTTGCACAATTCTAAAATAGTGCACTATATAGGGAATAGGGTGCCATAGGGCTCTGGTCTAAAGTAGTGCACTATATAGGGAATAGGGTGCCATCGGGCTCTGGTCTAAAGTAGTGCACTATATAGGGAATAGGGGCCATAGGGCTCTGGTCTAAAGTAGTGCACTATATAGGGAGTTGGGGCCATTGGGCTCTGGTCTAAAGTAGTGAACTATATAGGGAATAGGGGCCATAGGGCTCTGGTCTAAAGTAGTGCACTATATAGGGAATAGGGGCCATTGGTCTCTGGTCTAAAATAGTGCACTATATAGGAAATAGGGGCCATTGGTCTCTGGTCTAAAGTAGTGCACTATATAGGGAATAGGGTGCCATTGGTCTCTGGTCTAAAGTAGTGCACTATATAGGGAGTAGGGGCCATAGGTCCTGGTCTAAACTAGTGCACTATATAGGGAATAGGGTGCCATAGGTCTCTGGTCTAAAGTAGTGCACTATATAGGGAATAGGGTGCCATAGGGCTCTGGTCTAAAGTAGTGCACTATATAGGGAATAGGGTGCCATTTGAAACACAGCATCGTGGACTGCAGGGTTGGGCCAATTCTATTTCAATTCAGGAAGTACACTGAAATCACAACACCAATTCTGTTCAATGGTTTAAAACAAGGAAAGTTTGGTTAACTTTCTGAATTGACTGGAATTTAAATGTATTTGACCCAACCCAACCCTGGTGAAGATAACAACGGTAACCATGGAGATTGTTCCTGTTCAGCATAAAAACACAGTTGATCCTGATTAATTTAATCAAAATGCCTTTAAAGCGATGGATAATAACAACACCAAAACTCATGAGTTAAAACGCCTTTATTGTTCAAAACAAGAATAATAGAAGTACATTATTAAGTAATTAATTAATTGATTGGATGGATGGATGGAGGGATAGAGAGATGGAGGAGTGGATGGAGGGATAGAGAGATGGAGGAGTGGATGGAGGGATAGATATATATATATAGTGAGGGTAGAGCAGGAAGTCAGAGAATAGACTGTTCCCTTCAGGAAGCCAGAGAATAGACTGTTTCCTTCAGGTTAGTGAGGGTAGAGCAGGAAGCCAGAGAATAGGCTGTTTCCTTCAGGTTAGTGAGGGTAGAGCAGGAAGCCAGAGAATAGACTGTTTCCTTCAGGAAGCCAGAGAATAGGCTGTTTCCTTCAGGTTAGTGAGGGTTGAGCAGGAAGCCAGAGAATAGGCTGTTTCCTTCAGGTTAGTGAGGGTAGAGCAGGAAGCCAGATAATAGACTGTTTCCTTCAGGTTAGTGAGGGTAGAGCAGGAAGCCAGAGAATAGACTGTTCCCTTCAGGTTAGTGAGGGTAGAGCAGGAAGCCAGAGAATAGACTGTTTCCTTCAGGAAGCCAGAGAATAGACTGTTCCCTTCAGGTTAGTGAGGGTTGAGCAGGAAGCCAGAGAATAGACTGTTCCCTTCAGGAAGCCAGAGAATAGACTGTTCCCTTCAGGAAGCCAGAGAATAGACTGTTCCCTTCAGGTTAGTGAGGGTTGAGCAGGAAGCCAGAGAATAGACTGTTCCCTTCAGGTTAGTGAGGGTAGAGCAGGAAGCCAGAGAATAGACTGTTCCCTTCAGGTTAGTGAGGGTTGAGCAGGAAGCCAGAGAATAGACTGTTCCCTTCAGGTTAGTGAGGGTAGAGCAGGAAGCCAGAGAATAGACTGTTCCCTTCAGGTTAGTGAGGGCAGAGCAGGAAGCCAGAGAATAGACTGTTTCCTTCAGGTTAGTGAGGGTTGAGCAGGAAGCCAGAGAATAGACTGTTTCCTTCAGGTTAGTGAGGTTTGAGCAGGAAGCCAGAGAATAGACTGTTTCCTTCAGGAAGCCAGAGAATAGGCTGTTTCCTTCAGGTTAGTGAGGCTTGAGCAGGAAGCCAGAGAATAGGCTGTTTCCTTCAGGTTTCCCCGTCATGCCGTTGTAATCGTTGGTCTCTAGCCACACCTCCTGATCCTTCTTCAAGTACGTAGCCAGACCCCCCGAACTCACCTGGAGAGGGGAGGGGGGGAGGAGAGGGAAGGAGAGGGAGGAGAGGGAGGGGAGGGAGAGGAGAGGGGGAGAGGGGGAGGAGAGGGAGAGGAGAGGGGGGAGAGGGGGAGGAGAGGGAGGAGAGGGAGAGGAGAGGGAGGAGAGGGAGAGGAGAGGGGGAGGAGAGGGAGAGGAGAGGGGGAGGAGAGGGAGAGGGAGAGGAGAGGAGAGGGGGAAGAGAGGGAGAGGAGAGGAGAGGGGGAGGAGAGGAGGAGGAGAGGAGAGGGGGAGGAGAGGGGAGGAGAGGGGGAGAGGGGGAGGGGAGGGGAGGAGAGGGGGAGGAGAGGGGGAGAGGGGGAGGAGAGGGGAGGAGAGGAGAGGGGGAGGAGAGGGGGAGAGAGGGGAGGAGAGGGAGGGGAGAGGGGGAGGAGAGGGGGAGGAGAGGGAGGAGAGGGAGAGGAGAGGGAGAGGAGGAGAGGAGAGGGAGAGGAGAGGGAAGGAGAGGGAGAGGAGAGGAGGAGGAGAAGGAGAGGGGGAGGAGAGGGGGAGGAGAGGGAGAGGGAGGAGAGGAGAGGGGGAGGAGAGGGAGAGGAGAGGGAGGAGAGGGAGGGGAGAGGGGGAGGAGAGGGAGATGAGAGGGGGAGGAGAGGAGAGGGGGAGGAGAGGAGAGGGGGAGGAGAGGGAGGAGAGTGAGAGGGAGGAGAGGGAGAGGGGAGGAGAAGGGGGAAGGGGGGGAGAGGGGGAGGAGAGGGAGGGGAGAGGGGGAGGAGAGGGGGAGGAGAGGGAGGGGAGAGGGGGAGGAGAGGGGGAGGAGAGGGAGAGGAGAGGGAGAGGAGAGGGAGGAGAGGGAGGGGAGAGGGGGAGGAGAGGGGGAGGAGAGGAGAGGGGGAGGAGAGGAGAGGGGGGAGGAGAGGGAGGAGAGGGAGAGGGAGGGAGAGGAGGAGAGGGAGAGGAGAGGGAAGGAGAGGGAGAGGAGAGGAGGAGGAGAAGGAGAGGGGGAGTAGAGGGGGAGGAGAGGGAGAGGGAGGAGAGGAGAGGGGGAGGAGAGGGAGAGGAGAGGGAGGAGAGGAGAGGAGGAGAGGAGAGGGGGAGAGGGGGAGGAGAGGGAGAGGAGAGGGAGGAGAGGGAGGGGAGAGGGGGAGGAGAGGGAGATGAGAGGGGGAGGAGAGGAGAGGGGGAGGAGAGGGAGGAGAGGGAGAGGGAGGAGAGGGAGAGGGGAGGAGAGGGGGAGGAGAGGGAGAGGAGAGGGAGGAGAGGGAGAGGAGAGGGGAGGAGAGGGGGAGAGGGGGAGGAGAGGGAGGGGAGAGGGGGAGGAGAGGGGGAGGAGAGGGGGGAGAGGGAGAGGAGAGGGAGAGGAGGAGAGGGAGAGGAGAGGGAAGGAGAGGGAGAGGAGAGGAGGAGGAGAAGGAGAGAGGGGAGGAGAGGGGGAGGAGAGGGAGAGGAGAGGGAGGAGAGGAGAGGAGGAGAGGAGAGGGGGAGAGGGGGAGGAGAGGGAGAGGAGAGGGAGGAGAGGGAGGGGAGAGGGAGAGGAGGAGAGGGAGAGGAGAGGGAAGGAGAGGGAGAGGAGAGGAGGAGGAGAAGGAGAGGGGGAGGAGAGGGGGAGGAGAGGGAGAGGGAGGAGAGGAGAGGGGGAGGAGAGGGAGAGGAGAGGGAGGAGAGGAGAGGAGGAGAGGAGAGGGGGAGAGGGGGAGGAGAGGGAGAGGAGAGGGAGGAGAGGGAGGGGAGAGGGAGAGGAGGAGAGGGAGAGGAGAGGGAAGGAGAGGGAGAGGAGAGGAGGAGGAGAAGGAGAGGGGGAGGAGAGGGGGAGGAGAGGGAGAGGGAGGAGAGGAGAGGGGGAGGAGAGGGAGAGGAGAGGGAGGAGAGGAGAGGAGGAGAGGAGAGGGGGAGAGGGGGAGGAGAGGGAGAGGAGAGGGAGGAGAGGGAGGGGAGAGGGGGAGGAGAGGG
>NC_042968.1:96578033-96603033 GCF_901001165.1 Salmo trutta | reverse complement strand
TGACTGACTGGCTGACTGGCTGACTAGCTGACTAGCTGACTGGCTGACTAGCTGACTGACTGGCTGACTGGCTGACTGGCTGACTGACTGGCTGACTGACTGACTAGCTGGCTGACTGGCTGACTGGCTGCCTGGCTGACTGGCTGACAGTTAAACAGACAGTTAACAGACACAGACAGTTTCTAGTAGTATCAGTCATTTGTACATGATTCACATGGTTTACATCGTCCAATGAAATGCTTACTGGCAGGTTCCTTCTTGACAATGCAACAACAAAAATAAATAATACAATTTAAGAATATGAACATAAAGTAGAATAGAATAAACATTTTAGCATCAGTATAATACAGGAAGGCACCATTTATAGTATAATATTTACACTATTGGGGATTGGGTGGAGGGCGAGTTTTTAAAATGTGCAATATTTAGCAATGATAATACAAGTCTGGTAGCAGCAGTTGTGATGTGTGTGTCGCCTCCCTCATAGCCTGGGTCCTCTCTAGGTTTATTCCTAGGTTCTGGCCTTTCTAGGGAGTTTTTCCTAGCCACCCCTCATAGCCTGGTTCCTCTCTAGGTTTCTTCCTAGGTTCTGGCCTTTCTAGGGAGTTTTTCCTAGACACCCCTCATAGCCTGGTTCCTCTCTAGGTTTCTTTCTAGGTTCTGGCCTTTCTAGGGAGTTTTTCCTGGCCACCCCTCATAGCCTGGTTCCTCTCTAGGTTTCTTCCAAGGTTCTGGCCTTTCTAGGGAGTTTTTCCTAGCCACCGTGCTTCTAAACCTGCATTGCTTGCTGTTTGGGGTTTTAGGCTGGGTTTCTGTACATCACTTTGAGATATCAGCTGATGTAAAAAGGGCTTTATAAATACATTTGATTTGATTTGGTGTGTGTGTGTGTGTGTGTGTGTGTGTGTGTGTGTGTGTGTGTGTGTGTGTGTGTGTGTGTGTGGTGTGTGTGTGTGTGTGTGCGCGCTAAGGTGTGGAGAATCAGAGCAGGTGGTCAGTCCTGTTAGGGTTAGAATCAGAGCAGGTGGTCAGTCCTGTTAGAATCAGAGCAGGTGGTCAGTCCTGTTAGGGTTAGAATCAGAGCAGGGGGTCAGTCCTGTTAGAATCAGAGCAGGTAGTCAGTCCTGTTAGAATCAGAGCAGGTGGTCAGTCTTGTTAGAATCAGAGCAGGTGGTCAGTCCTGTTAGAATCAGAGCAGGTGGTCAGTCCTGTTAGAATCAGAGCAGGTGGTCAGTCCTGTTAGAATCAGAGCAGGTGGTCAGTCCTGTTAGGGTTAGAATCAGAGCAGGTGGTCAGTCCTGTTAGAATCAGAGCAGGTGGTCAGTCCTGTTAGAATCAGAGCAGGTGGTCAGTCCTGTTAGAATCAGAGCAGGTGGTCAGTCCTGTTAGAATCAGAGCAGGTGGTCAGTCCTGTTAGAATCAGAGCAGGAGGTCAGTCCTGTTAGAATCAGAGCAGGTGGTCAGTCCAGATCAAGTGTTCAGAAGTCTGATGGCTTGTAGATAGAAACTGTCTGTGAGCCTTTTGGTATCAGACCTCATGCTCCGATACCGTCTGCCCAACGGTGAGGGAGAGAACAGCTCTGGGGTGTGTGGGGTCCTTGATGATGCCGGGTGCCTTCCTCAGGCACCGTTTCAAGTAGTTGTCCTGGATGTGTGGGAGCACGGTCTTCACCACCCACTGGAGGGCCTTGCAATTGTTAACGGCGCAATTCCCGTTACCTTGGCTGTGATGCAGCTGGTCAGGATGCTCTCGATGGTGCAGCGGTAGTATTGGGAAAGGACCCAGGGCGGCATGCAGAATTTCTTTCATCACCTTAAGAAGTAGAGACTCTGTTGCGCCCTCTTGACCAGAGTGGTGGTGTTGGTCCATGTCAAGTCCTCGGTGATATGGACGCCAAGGAACTACAAACTGCTGACTCTCTCTACTGCAGTCCTGTTGATGTGGATCGGAGCATGTTCCCTCCTCACTAATGTGTCCAGTGTGTATCTGTTGGAGTGGTAGGCTAATTGGAGTGTGTCCAGTGTGCCTGGCATGCTGGCCTTGATGTGGGCTATGACCAGCCTCTCGAAGCACTTCATGATGACCAGGTCAGCGTGACGGAGAGTGTCTCCTTGAAGCAAGTGGGGACTACAGCCTGGGACAGGGACAGGTTGAAGATGTCCGAGAAGACGCCAGCCAGCTGGTCAGCACACAATCTGAGGACGCGATCAGGGATGTCATCACAAAGCCGGCAGCTTTGTGAGTATTCACTCTTCTGAGAGTTTTCCTCACGTCAGTCACGGAGAGGGAAAGCACCTGGTCGTCTGGAGCAGCGAGAGTCCTCCTGGATGGCTCGGTATTGTCTTCCTCGAAGTGAGCGAAGAATGTGTTAAACTCGTCTGGGAGGGAGGCTTCGGTGGGCACCACACAGCTGGATGTATCTTTGCAGTCTGTTATAGTCTGTAGTCCTTGCCACGTGTCGCAAGTCTGAGTTGTCGAACATCAATTCAAGTTTGAGTCTATTGTCTTTTTGCAGCCCTAATGGATTTGCGGAGCTCGTACCTGCTTGCCTTGTACACGTCGCGAGCCACTGAGTTACCGTGGTTCATTCTGCTGACATTAAATGCTGCAGTACGGGCTCTCAGAATTGTAAGGATATCTCAGACAGTCAGATAAGGCGTACGCTACATGATTTTGGCCCTGATTTAACTTTCCTAGACACATTTTTAAGATCAGAGACAAAATCCCAATGTTGTTGCCTACTCGGGCATGCGGACAGCACAGAGCAGGTCAGAGATGCTATCTGAGGGCTACGATCCCCTCTTTGAGCAGTCCCAGACGGCCCAACATTTTCAAATGTTTGATTTTATCGGCATAAAATCTGCAATGCTCTTGTAGTGTGATGTATGTAATGACACGTTTTGAGAACAGTGACCAGCAATAGCCAATGAGAGCTCAGAAAAGAAGCCAGTGAGATGATTTCGTTGTTTCCCATCATCCAGAATATGGAGACATGAGTACTATGGGTTGATATTTGCTTTAGCCAATGTGTCAAATTGTTACAACTCTGATATTCACAAGCAATGATATTCAATTCAAAATGTATTGGCTAGATATTTCAAACTTTGTATGGCGAGCGTGAACGTCTGACTTTCAGCCACAGATCGTTCTAGCTACGTTAAGAGCTTGGTATCGAGAATCCTCAGAACCAAGAGAAGACTTATGTGCGCACCACTACGTACGTTGCCAAGACAAAACTACAGGGAAGGCGGGTCGTTGTGAGAGCATCAGCAATGTTAGGATTTAGAAAGTTAAGTAGCCCGGCATTACCTGAAGCGTCCAGTCTCTGTGTTGTAGTCCTTGTTAACATCAGTGATGACAGAGGTAAATCTGATGGGGCTGGCCTTCTCTGGAGGGCTGGCGGTGCCTCTGGCCACGCTGAAGGCAGATTGGAGCAGAGATCCTGCTGAGCCCGACTCCCCTGGCTCTCCCCGGGCTCCCTCTGGCCCTGGGGATCCCTTATCTCCTCTCACACCACTACGACCTGGCTTCCCAACCGCTCCCTTCACACCTGGCTCCCCCTTCTGGCCCCCCTCTGGTTTCTGGCCTGGTCCAAATACAACACCTGGACAGAAGAGGGAACGTTTTGAGATGTGATCATGTCCCCTGGAATGTACCTGTGGGGGGGGGGTTGGTGGGGGGGTGTACCTGACACTCCCTTCTCCCCCGTCTCTCCATCTCGTCCGTCCCTTCCTGGCAACCCTGGGAAACCATGCAGTCCAGGCGTCCCCGCCGATGTACACGTCTCCATGGTAACCAGGTCAGGCAGAGCCAATGAGAGCATAGCTCCCATAGCAATGCAAAAACAGACCATAGCAACCACTGAAGAGAGACCTGGAAAAGAGAGGAGAGCGTGGAGAGTTCAGAGGGAGAGAGGAGAGAGGAGAGTTCAGAGGGAGAGAGGAGAGAGGAAAGCGTGGAGAGTTCAAAGGGAGAGAGGAGAGAAGAGAGGGAGAGAGGAGAGGGAGAGAAGAGAGAGGAGAGAGGAGAGGGAGAGAGGAGCGGGAGAGAGGAGAGAGGAGAGTTCAGAGGGAGGGAGGAGAGAGGAAAGCGTGGCGAGTTCAGAGGGAGAGAGGAGAGAGGAGAGAGGAGAGAGGAGAGAGGAGAGAGGAGAGGGAGAGAGGAGAGAGGAGAGTTCAGAGAGAGAAGAGGAGAAGAGACGGGACAGGAGAAAAGCAGAGAGATGAGAGGAGAGATAAAACGATCAACACCAGCTGAAATCTGTTTGTTTTAATTATGTCTACAACACAAAAAACCTGTGTATATCCAAAGACAGAAACTGATTTAACAACCTTATCAACAAGTTCAGTTCAACTGTTGTGACACAAACTACAGCAGCAGAGGACAGAAGTTCATATATTATCACAGGTTATATCCGGTTATATCTCAGATTAAACAGGCTTACCTGCAGTAGAGAAGATGCACAATACTGTACGATACTGTATGCTGTGTGATTGTAGTATGAGGAGACAGAGAGAGAGCGAGAGAGAGAGAGAGACAGAGAGAGAGAGAGAGACATAGAGAGAGAGAGAGAGAGAGAGGAGAGGGGAGAGAGAGAGGGAGAGAGAGGGAGAGAGAGAGGGAGAGAGAGAGGGAGAGAGAGAGAGAGAGAGAGAGAGAGAGAGAGAGGGAGAGGGGGAGAGAGAGGGAGAGAGAGAAGGAGAGAGGGAGAGAGAGAGGGAGAGAGAGGGAGAGAGAGAAGGAGAGAGGGCGAGAGGGAGAGGAGAGGAGGTGTTTTGTCCTCAGGGAACTGGAACCAAAGCAGAACCTGTGGTCACATCTGCATCCTCAGCAGGTTTCACATCTCCAGGGCCATGGTCACATGCGTGTACGTGTTTGTATGTGTGTGTGTGTGTGTGTGTGTGTGTGTGTGTGTGTGTGTGTGTGTGTGTGTGTGTGTGTGTGTGTGTGTGTGTGTGTGTGTGTGTGTGTGTGTGTGTGTGTGTGTGTGTGTGTGTGTGTGTGTGTGTGTGTGTGTTGACTGTATGTGTGTGTGTGAAAAAAAACCTCTCCATTAGGTTTTCTGAAGACTGAGGCAGGTCTTCCTCTAACTTCCTCTAACTTCCTCTAACTTTACTCCTTTCATAGATCCTGACAAACACCCCAGTCAAATCAAATCAAATCAAACGTATTTATATAGCCCTTCTTACATCTTACAGTCCCTGGCAGTGACAGTTCATAACATGATGCTGATGACAGGATCAATACAGGATCAATACAGGATCAATAGAAATATGAAAGAGCAACGTGTGACTGTGATATGTGGTTTCTCACCAAGGTTTTTTTTATTTATTAATTTTTATTAACTGTAACATTATAGATAGATTGTAGCTTCCATCAATGTAATTGTCTGCACCATTTCCAATCCCCCATATATATTTTTTGTAAATATATTTTCCTTTATTATTTTCCCCTAACCCTACCACAACCTCTCCTAATTGGAGTAAACTAATGGACAAGAACACTTAGGCTTCTACTTTCAGCTTATACATACTATATACATTATATATATTTATATTTTACATTAGTTATCTTGTTGTTTTTAGTCTCATCCTTCAGCTCCACTCAACCCCTCCCATCTATCTCTGAACACCATCCAGTTTGATTTGTATTGGCCATATATTTTTCCACTGTACTGTGATGCTTCACAAAACTTCTGAACCTTTCTATTCTCATAGCTTGATGCTGCAAGTTCGTCGAAACATGTCAAACGATGTTTATAATTAATAACACAGTATCCATAGAAGGGCCAGATGTATACAGAATGGTGTCGTCTGCGTAGAGGTGGATCAAAGAATCACCCGCAGCAAGAGCGACATCATTGATATATACAGAGAAAAGAGTTGGCCCGAGAATTGAACCTTGTGGCACCCCGATAGAGACTGCCAGAGGTCCGGACAACAGGCCCTTCGATTTGACAAACTGAACTCTGTCTGAGAAGTAGTTGGTGAACCAGGCGAGGCAGTCATTAGAGAAACCAAGGCTGTTGAGTCTGCCGATATGAGTACGATGATTGACAGAGACGAAAGCCTTGGCCAGGTCGATGAATACGGCTGCACAGTACTGAAGGTACGGTGGGATTCGAAATGGTCAGTGAACTGTTTGTTCACTTGGCTTTTGAAGACTTTAGAAAGGCAGGGCAGGATGGATATAGGTCTAACAGTTTGGGTCTAGAGTGTCTCCCGCTTTGAAGAGGGGGATGACCGCAGCCACTTTCCAATATTTAGGAATCTCAGCTGATATGAAAGAGAGGTTGAACAGATTAGTAATAGGGATTGCAACAATGGCGGCGGATAATTTTTGGAAGAGTGGGTCCAGATTGTCTAGCCCAGCTGATTTGTAGGGATCCAGATTTTGCAGCTCTTCCAGAACATCAGCTGTGGGTCTTCCAAATGGACAATGACCCCAAGCATACTTCCAAAGTTGTGGCAAAATGCATTAAGGACAACAAAGTCAAGGTATTGGAGTGACCATCACAAAGCCCTGACCTCAATCCCATAGAAAATTTGTGCGCAGAACTGAAAAAGCGTGTGCGAGCAAGGTGGCCTACAAACCTGACTCAGTTACACCAGCTCTGTCAGGAGGAATGGGCCAAAATTCACCAAATTTACTGTGGGAAGCTTGTGGAAGGCTACCCGAAACGTTTGACCCAAGTTAAACAATTTAAAGGCAATGTTACCAAATACTAATTGAGTGTATGTAAACTTCTGACCCACTGGGTATGTGATGAAAGAAAGAAATAAAAGCTAAAATAAATCATTCTCTCTACTATTATTCTGACATTTCACATTCTTAAAATAAAGTGGTGATCCTAACTGACCTAAAACAGGGAATTTTTACTAGGATTAAATGTCAGGAATTGTGGAAAAACTGAGTTTAATTGTATTTGGCTAAGGTGTATGTAAACTTCCGACTTCAAACTACTTGAAAATCTCTGGCAAGACTTGAAAATGATTGTCTAGCAATGATCAATAAACAGTTTGACAGAACTTGAAGAATTTTATAAGAATAATGGGCAAATGTTGCACAATCCAGATGTGGAAAGCTCTTAGAGACTTACCCAGAAAGACTCACAGCTCTTAGAGACTTACCCAGAAAGACTCACAGCTCTTAGACTTACCTAGAAAGACTCACAGCTCTTAGAGACTGACCCAGAAATACTCACAGCTCTTAGAGACTTACCCAGAAAGACTCACAGCTCTTACAGACTGACCCAGAAAGACTCACAGCTCTTAGAGACTTACCCAGAAAGACTCACAGCTCTTAGAGACTGACCCAGAAAGACTCACAGCTCTTAGAGACTGACCCAGAAAGACTGACAGCTCTTAGAGACTGACCCAGAAAGACTCACAGCTCTTAGAGCCTTACCCAGAAAGACTCACAGCTCTTAGAGACTGACCCAGAAAGACTCACAGCTCTTAGAGACTGACCCAGAAAGACTCACAGCTCTTAGAGCCTTACCCAGAAAGACTCACAGCTCTTAGACTTACCTAGAAAGACTCACAGCTCTTAGAGACTGACCCAGAAATACTCACAGCTCTTAGAGACTTACCCAGAAAGACTCACAGCTCTTACAGACTGACCCAGAAAGACTCACAGCTCTTAGAGACTTACCCAGAAAGACTCACAGCTCTTAGAGACTGACCCAGAAAGACTCACAGCTCTTAGAGACTGACCCAGAAAGACTGACAGCTCTTAGAGACTGACCCAGAAAGACTCACAGCTCTTAGAGCCTTACCCAGAAAGACTCACAGCTCTTAGAGACTGACCCAGAAAGACTCACAGCTCTTAGAGACTGACCCAGAAAGACTCACAGCTCTTAGAGCCTTACCCAGAAAGACTCACAGCTCTTAGAGACTGACCCAGAAAGACTCACAGCTCTTAGAGCCTTACCCAGAAAGATTCACAGCTCTTAGAGAATTACCCAGAAAGACTCACAGCTCTTAGAGACTGACCCAGAAAGACTCACAGCTGTAATCGCTGCCAAAGGTTCTTCTACAAAGTATTGACTCACAGGTGTGAATATTTATGTCATTGTGACGTTTCTGTATTTCATTTTCAATAAATGTGCTACATAAAAATAAAAAAATAAACGTTTTCACTTTGTCATTCTATTTAATCCATTTTGAATCCAAGCTGTAACACAATAAAATGTGGAATAAATCAAGGGTAATGAATAATCTCTGACTACTGTATGTTGCCCTAAGAGTCTTACTCAACATGATTCACAGCTGTAATGGTGTTTCCAGAATGTATTCGCTGTAATGGTGTTTCCAGTATGTATTAGCTGTAATGGTGTTTCCAGAATGTATTAGCTGTAATGGTGTTTCCAGAATGTATTCGCTGTAATGGTGTTTCCAGAATGTATTAGCTGTAATGGTGTTTCCAGAATGTATTCGCTGTAATGGTGTTTCCAGAATGTATTCGCTGTAATGGTGTTTCCAGAATCTATTAGCTGTAATGGTGTTTCCAGAATGTATTCGCCGTAATGGTGTTTCCAGAATGTATTAGCCGTAATGGTGTTTCCAGAATGTATTCGCTGTAATAGTGTTTCCAGAATGTATTCGCTGTAATGGTGTTTCCAGAATGTATTAGCTGTAATGGTGTTTCCAGAATGTATTCGCTGTAATGGTGTTTCCAGAATGTATTCGCTGTAATGGTGTTTCCAGAATCTATTAGCTGTAATTGTCTTTCCAGAATGTATTCGCTGTAATGGTGTTTCCAGAATGTATTAGCTGTAATGGTGTTTCCAGAATGTATTCGCTGTAATGGTGTTTCCAGAATGTATTCGCTGTAATGGTGTTTCCAGAATCTATTAGCTGTAATGGTGTTTCCAGAATGTATTCGCCGTAATGGTGTTTCCAGAATGTATTAGCCGTAATGGTGTTTCCAGAATGTATTCGCTGTAATAGTGTTTCCAGAATGTATTCGCTGTAATGGTGTTTCCAGAATGTATTAGCTGTAATGGTGTTTCCAGAATGTATTCGCTGTAATGGTGTTTCCAGAATGTATTCGCTGTAATGGTGTTTCCAGAATCTATTAGCTGTAATGGTGTTTCCAGAATGTATTCGCTGTAATGGTGTTTCCAGAATATATTAGCTGTAATGGTGTTTCCAGAATGTATTCGCTGTAATGGTGTTTCCAGAATGTATTAGCTGTAATGGTGTTTCCAGAATGTATTCGCCGTAATGGTGTTTCCAGAATGTATTCGCCGTAATGGTGTTTCCAGAATGTATTAGCTGTAATGGTGTTTCCAGAATGTATTCGCTGTAATGGTGTTTCCAGAATATATTAGCTGTAATGGTGTTTCCAGAATGTATTAGCTGTAATGGTGTTTCCAGAATGTATTCGCCGTAATGGTGTTTCCAGAATGTATTCGCTGTAATGGTGTTTCCAGAATGTATTAGCTGTTGGATGTGAAGACATAAACAATCAAGACATCTTCGTTTTAAATTGTATTTTTATTATTCATTTGGAAAATGTTCTATAATTTCTTTAAAATGTGGAGTAGGATGTGTAGATTGGTAAGAAAAACATCAAATGTGAAGACTGCAAGGGGTGTGTGTGACTTTCACTAGGCACTGTGTTTTATATCAATAATGGCAGGGTTGGCATGGAACAGTATAGAACAGTATATAGAACAGTATATATATCAGCATAGAACAGTATATATATCAGCATAGAACAGTATAGATCAGTATAGAACAGTATATACCGAGCAGTATAGATATAGAGCAGTATAGATCAGTATAGATCAGTATAGATCAGTATAGAACAGTATAGATCAGTATAGAACAGTATATAGAGCAGTATAGATCAGTATAGAACAGTATAGAACAGTATAGAACAGTATAGATCGGTATAGAACAGTATAGATCACTATAGAACAGTATAGATCAGTATAGAACAATATAAACAGTATAGATCCGTATAGATCAGTATCGATCAGCATAGAACAGTATAGAACAGTATATAGAACAGTATAGATCAGTATAGAACAGTATAGAACAGTACAGATCAGTATAGAACAGTATAGATCAGAATAGATGATCAGTATAGAAAAGTATAGAACTGTATAAAACGGTATAGAACGGTATAGATCGGTATAGAACAGTATAGAACAGTATAGATCAGTACAGAACAGTATAGAACAGTATAGATCAGTATAGAACAGTATAGAACAGTATAGATCAGTATAGAACAGTATAAACAGTATAGATCCGTATAGATCAGTATCGATCAGCATAGAACAGTATAGAACAGTATATAGAACAGTATAGATCAGTATAGAACAGTATAGAACAGTACAGATCAGTATAGAACAGTATAGATCAGAATAGATGATCAGTATAGAAAAGTATAGAACTGTATAAAACGGTATAGAACGGTATAGATCGGTATAGAACAGTATAGATCGGTATAGAACGGTATAGAACAGTATAGATCAGTATAGAACTGTATAGAACGGTATAGAACAGTATAGAACAGTATAGATCAGTATAGATCAGTATAGAACTGTATAGATCAGTATAGATCAGTATAGATCAGTATAGAACCGTATAGAACCGTATAGAACAGTATAGATCAGTATAGAACAGTATAGAACCGTATAGATCAGTATAGATCAGTATAGATCAGTATATAGAACAGTATAGATCAGTATAGAACAGTATATAGAACAGTATAGATCAGTATAGATCAGTATAGAACCGTATAGAACCGTATAGATCAGTATAGAACAGTATAGATCAGTATATAGAACAGTATAGATCAGTATAGAACAGTATATAGAACAGTATAGATCAGTATAGAACAGTATAGAACAGTATAGATCAGTACAGAACAGTATAGAACAGTGTTAGTAATGGTTGGTTCCTGGGACAACTCGTGTGACGAGGTCACTGCACGGCGTTGTGACATCACTTCTTGGTGGGGAAGAGCAGGAAGCCGTTGAACACGATCTTCTTGTCCTTCCTGTCATCCTTCACATTCTCCGGCTGCTCGTCTTTAAACGGCTCCAGCCACACCTGGATATATTAACACACCTGGTTACACACCTGTTTATAGAATCATTGTGTGTTGTTGGTATGGACGATGCTACACTCCATGTAGAAGAGCTAGGCCTATATAGCACAGCTGATGGGAAGACAGCAGACATCCCATTCAATCTGACATAATAAACCAGCAGGCCCCAAGCATGACAATAAAAACACAACCATTTAGCGTTTCCAAATCAAAATGTACTACTATTAGCTAGCTACATCCCATTGCAAACTTATTTTATAAAGTTCTGCACACAAAGTAACCGGTGATCTAAAGTTTAATGCAGTCGTGTTTCACCCAGTCACGGTCACCCAGTCACGGTCACCCGTGTTTCACCCAGTCACGGTCACCCGTGTTTCACCCAGTCAAGGTCACCCGTGTTTCACCCAGTCACGGTCACCCGTGTTTCACCCAGTCAAGGTCACCCGTGTTTCACCCAGTCAAGGTCACCCGTGTTTCACCCAGTCACGGTCACCCGTGTTTCACCCAGTCAAGGTCACCCGTGTTTCACCCAGTCAAGGTCACCCGTGTTTCACCCAGTCATGGTCACCCAGTCACGGTCACCCGTGTTTCACCCAGTCATGGTCACCCGTGTTTCACCCAATCATGGTCACCCGTAGATAGTTAACAGCAAGCGAGATGCAATAGTAAAACAGTGGCATGATTATGAATATTTTAACTTCTTGTTGAAAGTTAATTTTGAAAAAGGGCGATGGTAACAAATTAGCAAACACATCCTCCTCAGTCCTCAAAGCTAACACCTACACACTAGCTAACGACACAAAGTAACTTGACCTTAGGAAAACTAGTGCTCGTGCTATTGGCTCACACTCTCAGTAGGGGCGTGTCTCTAGCAGCCCTACATTTTCCTCTTTTTTTTTGTAAAACTGTCCCACCCATTGCAAGTCAAAATGTGATTGGTTGATTCCACTGTCACTCTAAAAATTCTGCTCTAATACAGTTGAATGGCAGAGGCATTCTTCCTAGCTTCTGAAAGCCAATAGCTAAGCTAGTTAACTGGTTTTATCTCCCCGGAGACCACCAAAGAAAATCCTGATTGGATATTTTTTTCTCTCCAGCGTTAACCCTTTCCTTTCCAACACACACTGAAGACATTAAATTACAAAATCATTGAAAATAATATAATAATCAGATTACCATTTAAATATTATTGAAAAGATAGAAATGAAATAGAAATTGAAACTACATTTTTATTTAAAAAATACATATATTTTTTTATCAAACCTTAGGCCTTCTCTGTAGGTCTAGAAGGCACTTACAGTTCCTACTGGATGATGCTCTGTGCTGATTGGTTAGAATGGATGATGCTCTGTGCTGATTGGTTAGAATGGATGATGCTCTGTGCTGATTGGTTAGAATGGATGATGCTCTGTGCTGATTGGTTAGTATGGGGGATGCTCTGTGCTGATTGGTTAGTATGGAGCATGCATTCCCAAACTGGGGTATGTGCAATGCCGTCGGGGGTACGCCAAATTAAAATGTGATTCACATTTAAAAAAAATATATATATATTATTATTATTATATTTTTTTCACATTTTCAAACAGTACATTTATATTTTCCAACGGGGCTATACGTTTGGGCGAGTTTTTTTCCTCGCCTGAGTAGCCTCGTGTCACTGCCAAAAATAAAATTAAACCATCTAGTGTTCACCAAAATAACAACACAATGTCAAATACAGGTAGCCTTGTCAAATAATTAACATCCAATCACATTAACGGTTACTCTCTCACGGGAAACCTTCACCTTCACTCTTCTAACCTTCACTCACGCAGACATTTAGAAACAAAAAATGACAATTTGAAAAATAAGCCACGGGAGTTTTTTGAGTGAGAATAAAGACGACTTTCAAGAAGTAAGACATGTATAAAAGCAACAGATACCATTAATAAAAAGGGGCTATAAGCATCTTATATGGTGAGCTACCGAGTGGCGAGGACAGGCAAGCCCCATACTATTGTGGAGGATTTAATTATTCCTGCTTCCGTGGATATGGCTGGGACAATGCTGGGGGAAAGGGCCCAAAAACCTATACAGACAATGCCTTCATCAAACAACACTGTTTCGCGACTCATCAGTGACATGGCAGGAGATGTTTTGAAACAATTACCGCTTCGCATACAAGCCAGGGAATTCTATGTGTTACAGCTGGATGAGTCAACAGGCGTGGCGGGCCTGGCACAGCTCCTGGTATATGTCCGTTACGTTTATGGGGGTCAATTAAGGAAGAAATCCTCTTCTGCAAACCACTGGAAACCAGGACAACAGGAGAGGATATTTTTAAAATACTGGACAGCTTTGTGACATCAAATGGACTTTGGTGGTCAAGATGTGTTGGCATCTGTACTGATGGTGCAAAAGCCATGACAGGGAGACATAGTGTAGTGGTAACGCGCCTGCAAGCAGCTGCTCCCGACGCCATTTGGGTAACTGCAGCATCCACCGAGAGGCTCTTGCTGCCAAGGGAATGCCTGACAGCTTGAAAGACGTTTTGGACACTACAGTGAAAATGGTTAACTTTGTTAAAGCAAGGCCCTGAACTCTCGTGTATTTTCTGCATTATGCAATGATATGGGCAGCGACCATGTAACGCTTTTACAACATACAGAAGTGCCCTTGTTCTCAACGATCAAGGTATTGACACGTTTTTTTGAATTGAGAGATGAGCTTAAAGTTTTCTTTACTGACCATCATTTTCACTTGTCTGACTGCTTGCGTGATGATGAGTTTCTAACACAACTGGCCTATCTGGGTGATGTTTTTTCTCGCCTGAATAATTTGAATCTGGTATTACAGGGACTCTCCGCAACTATATTCAATGTGCAGGACAGAATTGAGGCTATGATTAAGAAGTTGGAGCTCTTTTCTGTCTGCATTAACAAGGACAACACACAGGTCTTTCCATCATTGTATGATTTTTTGGTGTGCAAATGAACTCAAGTTTACGGACAATGTCAAATGTGATATAGCGAAGCACCTGAGTGAGTTGGGTGAGCAATTACGCAGGTACTTTCCTGAAACGGACGACACAAACAACTGGATTCGTTATCCCTTTCATGCCCTGCCTCCAGTCCACTTAACGATATCTGAACAAGAGAGCCTCATCGAAATTGCAACAAGCGGTTCTGTGAAAATGTAATTTAATCAGAAGCCACTGACAGATTTTTGGATCGGGCTTCACTCAGAGTATCCTGCCTTAGCAAATTGTGCTGTTAAGACACTGATGCCCTTTGCAACCACGTACCTATGTGAGAGTGGATTCTCGGCCCTCACTAGCATGAAAACTAAACACAGGCACAGAGTGTGTGGAAAATGATTTAAGACTGAGACTCTCTCCAATACAACCCAACATTGCAGAGTTATGTGCATCCTTTCAAGCACACCCTTAACATTAACCTGTGGTGAGTTAGCCTTCCCTGTAGCTCAGTTGGTAGAGCATGGTGTTTGCAACACCAGGGTTGTGGGTTCAATTCCCACGGGGGGCCAGCACAGAAAAATAATGTATGAAATGTATGCATTCACTACTGTAAGTCGCTCTGGATAAGGGCGTCTGCTAAATGACTAAAATGTAAAATGTAAAAAAAATGTTATTCACCATTTGTGATGAACAAATAAGGTTTTATATGTAAGATGGTTAAATAAAGAGATGGTTAAATAAAGAGCAAAATTATTATTATTATATAATTATTTGTGCCCTGGTCCTATAAGAGCTCTGTCACTTCCCACGAGCCGGTTGTGACAAAAACTCACACTCATTCTTATGTTTAATAAATGTATTGTGTAGTGTGTGTGCGGCAGGATTACAATGATGGCAAAAAACAACATTTGAGAGTGCGCTGACCCTGGTGCTAGAGAGGGGTACAGCTGGAGGTTGAATGTTTGAAGGGATACGGGACTATAAAAAGTTTGGGAACCACTGGTATGGAGGATGCTGTGTGGTGATTGGTTAGTTAGGAGGATGCTGTGTGGTGATTGGTTAATATGAATGATACTCTGTGCTGATTGGTTAGTATGGAGGATGGTTCCCACCTTGTTGCCGTGTGATAGGTCCAACACCACACCTCCTGACAGAACCTACACATCATGGAATTAACGATAAAATAGTGTTAAGATATTTGGCTTCATAGCAATATATGTTGTTAAAGCTGTATACGGTTGATACTGAAATTGATTAGTTAACATTCTAAAACTCTTTACCCAGGTTTCGTCATAGTAACCCAACCTGGTGTCGTCATAGTAACCCAACCTGGTGTCGTCATAGTAACCCAACCTGGTGTCGTCATAGTAACCCAACCTGGTGTCGTCATAGTAACCCAATTTGGTGAAATCAGTCCCTACTTGGTGTTGTCATAGTAACCCTAGCTGGTGTTGTCATAGTAACCATACCTGGGTAGTGGCTCTGTCGTTGTAGTCACAGAAACCTAGCTTCCTCTCTCCCAGCACGTCACTGTTCAGATATAGACACATGCCCACCTACACACACACACACACACACACACACACACACACACACACACACACACACACACACACACACACACACACACACACACACACACACACACAGTTTTACAAGATGTCGAAAGAGAGAGTAATACCTGTCTGTCTGTCTGTCTGTCTGTCTGTCTGTCTGTCTGTCTGTCTGTCTGTCTGTCTGTCTGTCTGTCTGTCTGTCTGTCTGTCTGTCTGCCTGCCTGCCTGTCTGTCTGTCTGTCTGTCTGTCTGTCTGTCTAATACCTGTTTGTCTGTCTGTCTGTTTATGTAATACTTGTCTGTCTGTGTGTCTGTCTGTCTATGTAATACCTGTCTGTGTGTCTGTCTGTCTGTGTAATACCTGTTTGTCTGCCTACCTTGGCCTCTGAGTGGAAGACAAAGTAGTAGACTCCAGGTATGCTGCAGGTGAACTTTCCAGAGTTCAAACCGATCATGCTGCTGCTTGTGATGGCGGAGTTATAGGTCACGGTTCGTTTGTAAGGGGGGTAGGAGACGTCTGTCCGGGACACGGAGAAGGCCGCGCGGTGTTGACGGGATTGGCCCCCGCCACTCCCTGGGAGGCCAGGGGGACCAGGGGGCCCAGAGGGACCCTCAGGTCCCAGATCTCCACTTAAGCCTTTAGGCCCCATGTCCCCCGGAACCCCCCGGCTACCCTTCGTCCCTTTCAGTGCACGAGGCAACACCTCATCCAGCTGCAGCGCTGGGAGGAAGATGAGGGATCAATACCACAGACCCACTGTAACAGACCCACTGTAACAGACCCACTGTAACAGACCCACTGTAACAGACCCTGGCCACCCCACTGTAACAGACCCTGGCCACCCCACTGTAACAGACCCACTGTAACAGACCCACTGTAACAGACCCACTGTAACAGACCCACTGTAACAGACCCTGGCCACCCCACTGTAACAGACCCACTGTAACAGACCCACTGTAACAGACCCACTGTAACAGACCCACTGTAACAGACCCTGGCCACCCCACTGTAACAGACCCACTGTAACAGACCCTGGCCACCCCACTGTAACAGACCCACTGTAACAGACCCACTGTAACAGACCCACTGTAACAGACCCACTGTAACAGACCCTGATCACACTAACCACACAGTCCTCTTTGCTGACAGGTTATGTAACATGCTGTTTCTTCCTCTCCCTTCCTCTCCTTCTCTTCTCCCTCTCCTTTTCTCCCTTCTCTCTCTCCTCCTCTCCCTTCTCTCTTCTCTCTTCTCTCTTCTCCCTTCTCCCTCCTCTCCCTCCTCTCCAATCCCTCCATCTCTCTGTTACCTGGCTCTCCTTTTTCTCCCTTTGCTCCTTGTCGTCCATCCCGGCCTGGAGTTCCTGGCGCTCCTGGTGTCCCGTCCTGGACCGAGCATCTGTCCTGGCATCGCCCCAAGGAAAGGAACACCGCCACACACACCACAGACAGTGAATACCCTGACGTCATCCTCAGGAACCCTGAGAGGACAGGACGCAGAGAGATGACATCATAGAGGGTCAAACATGACGTCACAGGAGAGATGACTCTAGAATACTTTCCCTCCATCCCAGACAACTCCAGCTGACTGCTCTTAGTTGTATTATTCCACCAACACACCTGAACCCAAAGGCTTGATGGATTAATTGATGGGCTGAATCAAAGGCTTGATGGATTAATTGATGGGCTGAATCCAAAGGCTTGATGGATTAGTTGATGGGATGAACCCAAAGCCTTGATGGATTAGTTGATGGGATGAATCCAAAGGCTTGATGGATTAGTTGATGGGATGAATCCAAAGGCTTGATGGATTAGTTGATGGGATGAACCCAAAGGCTTGATGGATTAGTTGATGGGCTGAACCCAAAGGCTTGATGGTGATATGCTGCTACTGGAATGGAACCAGTATGTGTACTGGCTGGGAGGCAGGAGGACCGATCTGGATAACAGCTGTAGCGTTTCATGTGTCTACATGCTCAGATCCAGAATGGAAGTCTCTGATGGTTCAGTTGGTTAGAACAGGGTTTCCTACCCCCCCCCCCCAACCCTCTCCTCGCCCCCCCCCTCTCCTCGCCCCCCCCCCCCCCCCCCCCCCAAGACGTTTCACAGGACAGAGGAGAGAGTTGGGAAAGCCTGGGTTAGAGCATGGAGCTGGTAACTCTTTCTACCTCTAATCCTCTCCTGCTCTCCAAAAAGACAACAAACAAAAAAAATCATTGACTAAACTCTATTACAAATAAATCTGTATAATATAACATGTCTAGTTAATATGTGTAGATATGTATCACTCACCAGTGTTGTTGATCAGCATAGACGAGAGATGTCTTGTCTGTGTGTTCCTTGTTTTTAGTTATGTTGAATAAAGTCCATCCTGCAGTTATTACATTGATCACACACACACACACACACACACACACACACACACACACACACACACACACACACACACACACACACACACACACACACACACACACTGAAACACATGAGTCAGTAGCTTTATTTCCTCAAACTCCGTTGGTGGTGGTGGTCTAAACACTAAACCACTTCTTTCTGGTACAACTGACAGTAATTCCGCTAAGTAAGAATAGTAAACCCCTCTTTACTGGCTCCAATAGCCACCCACTCAGCCTGTTACCAATCCTTAGTAAACTTCTGGAAAAAAAATGGTGTTTGATCAGATACAATGCTATTTTACAGTAAACAAATTGACAACAGACTTTGAGCACGCTTATAGGGAAGGACATTCAATTAGCACAAGACTTACACAAATGACTGATGATTGGCTGAGAGAAATTGATGATGAAAAGATTGTGGGGGCTGTTTTGTTAGACTTTAGTGCAGCTTTTGACATTATTGATCATAGTCTGCTGATGGAAAAACATGTGTGTGATGGCTTTACACCCCCTGCTATATTGTGAATAAAGAGTTACTTGCTCTTTAATAGAAGCCTCTCCAACATAATCCAGGTAGAATCAGGCATTCCCCAGGGTAACTGTTTAGGCCCATTACTTTTTCAATCTTTACTAACGACATGCCACTGGCTTTGAGTAAAGCCAGAATGTCTATGTATGCAGATGACTCAACACTATACACGTCAGCTACCACAGCGACTGAAATGACTGCAACACTTAACAAAGAGCTGCAGTTAGTTTCAGAGTGGGTGGCAAGGAATAAATTAGTACTAAATATTTCTGAATCTAAAAGCATTGTATTTAGGACATATCATTCACTAAACGCTAAACCTCAACTAAAACTTGTAATAAATAGTGAGGAAATTGAGCAAGTTGTGGTGACTAAACCTCTTGGAGTAACCCTGGATTGTAAACTGTCATGGTTAAAACATATTGATACAACAGTAGCTAAGATGGGGAGAAGTCTGTCCATAATAAAGTCTGTTTAAACGACTAGCACACAGCTCAGACACACATGCATACCCCACAAGACATTCCACCAGAGGTCTCCAAACGGGACGTTTTATCTCCATCTCTTCATTCAAAGACTCAATCATGGACACTCTTACTGACAGTTGTGGCTGCTTTGCATGATGTATTGTTGTCTCTACCTTCTTGCCCTTTGTGCTGTTGTCTGAGCCCAATAATGTTTGTACCATGTTTTGTGCTGCTACCATGTTGTGTTGCTACCATGTTGTTCTGCTACCATGTTGTTCTGCTACCATGTTGTGTTGCTACCATGTTGTGTTTCTACCATGTTGTTGTCATGTTGTGTTGCTACCATGTTGTGTTGCTACCATGTTGTTGTCATGTTGTGTTGCTACCATGTTGTTGTCATGTTGTGTTGCTACCATGCTGTGTTGTCATGTGTTGCTGCCATGTTATGTTGTTGTCTTAGGTCGCTGTAGTGTTGTGGTGTCTCTCTTGTCGTGATGTGTGTTTTGTCCTATATTTTACTTTTATTTTAATTTTTAATCCCAGCCCCGTCCCTGCAGGAGGCATTTTGCCTTTTGGTAGGCCGTCATTGTAAATAGGAATTTGTTCTTAACTGACTTGCCTAGTTAAACAAAGGTTAAATATAGTAAAAATAAATAAAATACAAATGCAGGTTAAACATTTTTATCGACAAGTTGATATAGTTAATGTAAAAAGTACAGGACCCAGAATCGACCCCTGTTGGATACCTTTCATGATATGGATTGGGCCCAGCCTGATTTAACACCATCAGGTACACATTGAGCTCTGTCCAGTCATTTTAAACCAGTTACATGCAGCCTGTTCTAGGCCAATTTATCTCGTGTTGTGGTGTCTCTCTTGTCGTGATGTGTGTTTTGTCCTATATTTAGATTTTTTATCCCAGCCCCGTCCCTGCAGGAGGCCTTTTGCATTTTGGTAGGCCGTCATTGTAAATAAGAATTTGTTCTTAACTGACTTGCCTCGTTAAATAAAACAAAACACGTAGAGCCATGACTACATGGAACTCTATTCCACATCAGGTAACTGATGCAGCAGTAGAATCAGATTTAAAAAACAGATAAAAATACACCTTATGGAACCACAGGGACTGGGAAGCAACACAAACATAGGCACAGACACACACACACACACACACACACACACACACACACACCCACACACACACACACACACACACACACACACACACACACACACACACACACACACACACACACACACACACACACACACACACACATGATAACATACACACTACACACACACGTACACATGCATTTTGTGTTGTAGATATGTGGTAGTGGAGTAGGGGCCTGAAGGCAAACACTTAGTGTGTTGTGAAATCTGTTATAAATGTACAGTAGTGTAATGTTGTATAACTGCCATAATTTAGCTGGATTCAACCTATCAACTAATCATCAAGCCTGGGACTACAGAAATCAGCTGACCTAGTTGGGGGCTACAACAAAACTGTGAAATTGGCTGGTGTGGAGTAGTGGGGGGGGGGTAAATGGACTACATCACTGATGGTGTATAGCAGAGTGGGGGGGGTAAATGGACTACATCACTGATGGTGTATAGCAGAGTGGGGTAAATGGACTACATCACTGATGGTGTATAGCAGAGTGGGGTAAATGGACTACATCACTGATGGTGTATAGCAGAGTGGGGGGGGGGGGTAAATGGACTATATCACTGATGGTGTATAGCAGAGTGGGGTAAATGGACTACATCACTGATGGTGTATAGCAGAGTGGGGGGGGGGGGGGGGGTAAATGGACTACATCACTGATGGTGTATAGCAGAGTGGGGGGGGGTAAATGGACTACATCACTGATGGTGTATAGCAGAGTGGGGGGGGGGGTAAATGGACTACATCACTGATGGTGTATAGCAGAGTGGGGGGGTAAATGGACTACATCACTGATGGTTTATAGCAGAGTGGCGGGGTAAATGGACTACATCACTGATGGTTTATAGCAGAGTGGGGGGGTAAATGGACTACATAACTGATGGTGTATAGCAGAGTGGGGGGGGGGGAGTAAATGGACTACATCACTGATGGTGTATAGCAGAGTGGGGGGGTAAATGGACTACATCACTGATGGTATATAGCAGAGTGGGGGGGTAAATGGACTACATCACTGATGGTCTATAGCAGAGTGGGGGGGGAGGTAAATGGACTACTTCACTGATGGTGTATAGCAGAGTGGGGTAAATGGACTACATCACTGATGGTTTATAGCAGAGTGGGGGGGTAAATGGAGTACATCACTGATGGTGTATAGCAGAGTGGGGGGGGGGGGGGTAAATGGACTACATCACTGATGGTGTATAGCAGAGTGGGGGGGTAAATGGACTACATCACTGATGGTTTATAGCAGAGTGGGGGGGGTAAATGGACTACATCACTGATGGTGTATAGCACAGTGTGGGGGGGTAAAAGGACTACATAACTGATGGTGTATAGCAGAGTGGGGGGTGGGGGTAAATGGACTACATCACTGATGGTGTATAGCAGAGTGGAGGGGGGGGCAAATGGACTACATCACTGATGGTGTATAGCAGAGTTGGGTAAATTGACTACATCACTGATGGTGTATAGCAGAGTGGGGGGGGGGTAAATGGACTACATCACTGATGGTGTATAGCAGAGTGGGGGTTAAATGGACTACATCACTGATGGTGTATAGCAGAGTGGGGGGCAAATGGACTACATCACTGATGGTGTATAGCAGAGTGGGGGGGGGGGGGGGGTAAATGGACTACATCACTGATGGTGTATAGCAGAGTTGGGTAAATGGACTACATCACTGATGGTGTATAGCAGAGTGGGGGGGGGGGGGTAAATGGACTACATCACTGATGGTGTATAGCAGAGTGGGGTAAATGGACTACATCACTGATGGTGTATAGCAGAGTGGGGTAAATGGACTACATCACTGATGGTGTATAGCAGAGTGGGGGGTAAATGGACTACATCACTGATGGTGTATAGCAGAGTGGGGGGGGGGGTAAATGGACTACATCACTGATGGTGTATAGCAGAATGGGGTAAATGGACTACATCACTGATGGTGTATAGCAGAGTGGGGGGGTAAATGGACTACATCACTGATGGTTTATAGCAGAGTGGGGGGGTAAATGGACTACATCACTGATGGTGTATAGCAGAGTGGGGGGGGGGGGGTAAATGGACTACATAACTGATGGTGTATAGCAGAGTGGGGGGTGGGTAAATGGACTACATCACTGATGGTGTATAGCAGAGTGGGGGGGTAAATGGCCTACATCACTGATGGTATATAGCAGAGTGGGGGGGTAAATGGACTACATCACTGATGGTGTATAGCAGAGTGGGGGGGGGGGGGTAAATGGACTACATAACTGATGGTGTATAGCAGAGTGGGGGGTGGGGGTAAATGGACTACATCACTGATGGTGTATAGCAGAGTGGAGGGGGGGGCAAATGGACTACATCACTGATGGTGTATAGCAGAGTTGGGTAAATTGACTACATCACTGATGGTGTATAGCAGAGTGGGGGGGGGGGTAAATGGACTACATCACTGATGGTGTATAGCAGAGTGGGGTAAATGGACTACATCACTGATGGTGTATAGCAGAGTGGGGGGCAAATGGACTACATCACTGATGGTGTATAGCAGAGTGGGGGGGGGGGGGGGGAGGGTAAATGGACTACATCACTGATGGTGTATAGCAGAGTTGGGTAAATGGACTACATCACTGATGGTGTATAGCAGAGTGGGGGGGGGGGTAAATGGACTACATCACTGATGGTGTATAGCAGAGTGGGGTAAATGGACTACATCACTGATGGTGTATAGCAGAGTGGGGTAAATGGACTACATCACTGATGGTGTATAGCAGAGTGGGGGGGTAAATGGACTACATCACTGATGGTGTATAGCAGAGTGGGGGGGGGGTAAATGGACTACATCACTGATGGTGTATAGCAGAATGGGGTAAATGGACTACATCACTGATGGTGTATAGCAGAGTGGGGGGGTAAATGGACTACATCACTGATGGTTTATAGCAGAGTGGGGGGTAAATGGACTACATCACTGATGGTGTATAGCAGAGTGGGGGGGGGGGGGGTACATGGACTACATAACTGATGGTGTATAGCAGAGTGGGGGGGTGGGTAAATGGACTACATCACTGATGGTGTATAGCAGAGTGGGGGGGTAAATGGCCTACATCACTGATGGTATATAGCAGAGTGGGGGGGTAAATGGACTACATCACTGATGGTGTATAGCAGAGTGGGGGGGGGGGTAAATGGACTACATAACTGATGGTGTATAGCAGAGTGGGGGGTGGGGGTAAATGGACTACATCACTGATGGTGTATAGCAGAGTGGAGGGGGGGGCAAATGGACTACATCACTGATGTGTATAGCAGAGTTGGGTAAATTGACTACATCACTGATGGTGTATAGCAGAGTGGGGGGGGGGTAAATGGACTACATCACTGATGGTGTATAGCAGAGTAGGGTAAATGGACTACATCACTGTGGTGCTTTATAGCAGAGTGGGGGTTAAATGGACTACATCACACTGATGGTGTATAGCAGAGTGGGGACAAAATGGACTACATCACTGATGGTGTATAGCAGAGTGGGGGGGGGGGTAAATGGACTACATCACTGATGTGTGTATGCAGAGTGGGGTAAATGGACTACATCAATGATGGTGTATAGCAGAGTGGGGTAAATGGACTACATCACTGATGGTGTATAGCAGAGTGGGGGGTAAATGGACTACATCACTGATGGTGTATAGTAGAGTGGGGTAAATGGACTACATCACTGATGGTGTATAGCAGAGTGGGGGGGGGGCCAAATGGACTACATCACTGATGGTGTATAGCAGAGTGGGGGGGGGTGGGGGGGGTACAATGGACTACATCACTGAAGGTGTATAGCAGAGTTTGGGTAAATGAACTACCATCCCTGATGGTGTTATAGCGAGTGGGGGGGGGTGGTAAATGGACTACATCACTGATGGTGTATAGATAACGGAGTGGGTAAATGGACTACATCACTGATGGTGTATAGCAGAGTGGGGTAAATGGACTACATCACTGATGGTGTATAGCAGAGTGGGGGGTAAATGGACTACATCACTGATGGTGTATAGCAGAGTGGGGGGGGGGGGTAAAATGGACTACATCACTGATGGTGTATAGCAGAGTTGGGTAAATGGACTACATCACTGATGGTGTATAGCAGAGTGGGGGGGGGGGGTAAATGGACTACATCACTGATGGTGTATAGCAGAGTGGGGTAAATGGACTACATCACTGATGGTGTATAGCAGAGTGGGGGGGGGGTAAATGGACTACATCACTGATGGTGTATAGCAGAGTGGGGTAAATGGACTACATCACTGATGGTGTATAGCAGAGTGGGGAGGGGGTAAATGGACTACATAACTGATGGTGTGAAGCAGAGTGGGGTAAATGGACTACATCACTGATGGTGTAGAGCAGAGTGGGGGGGTAAATGGACTACATCACTGATGGTATATAGCAGAGTGGGGGGTAAATGGACTACATCACTGATGGTGTATAGCAGAGTGGGGGGGGGGGGGGTAAATGGACTACATAACTGATGGTGTATAGCAGAGTGGGGGGTGGGGGTAAATGGACTACATCACTGATGGTGTTTAGCAGAGTGCTGGGGGGGGGCAAATGGACTACATCACTGATGGTGTATAGCAGAGTTGGGTAAATTGACTACATCACTGATGGTGTATAGCAGAGTGGGGGGGGTAAATGGACTACATCACTGATGGTGTATAGCAGAGTAGGGTAAATGGACTACATCACTGATAATGTATAGCAGAGTGGGGGTTAAATGGACTACATCACTTATGGTGTATAGCAGAGTGGGGGGCAAATGGACTACATCACTGATGGTGTATAGCAGAGTGGGGGGGGGGGGGTAAATGGACCTCATCACTG